>NC_052326.1:12199510-12499510 GCF_016432855.1 Salvelinus namaycush | reverse complement strand
TATTGATGAACTATAACTTGACATCTCTTGGAAACCATCACTGGCATGCTCAATATCCCCCAATATTCTGCTAGAGCTACTACTGCTGCTGAAATAGCTACAGCCTCAACAATCACAACTATATGATTTCTCTGTCAGAGCGCAGTGCAATCCGCTGTATGTCGCAGTGCTACAGACCCACTGGGCACACACTTGTTGAATCAACATTGTTTCCACATCATTTCAATGAAATGACGTTGAACCAACGTGGAATAGACGTTGAATTGATGTCTGTGCCCAGTGGGGGACACATTGGTAGGATTCTCTACCTGTGTACTCGGGGTAGCAGATAGCCAGGGGGCTGCCTGTAATCTTCTCCTCAAACAGATCCTTCTTGTTGAGGAAGAGGATGATGGAGGTCTCTGTGAACCACTTGTTGTTGCAGATGGAGTCAAACAGCTTCATGCTCTCATGCATCCGGTTCTGGTAGACAGACAGACAAATACTGGGTCCCATCGCATCCAAGGATAAAACATAAAATCTGCCACCAGGGGGCAGTAACTCCTCACATTTCAAATCTAGCTGTATAGGGTAGTGGTACAGTATGTATTTTGTGAATGTGTCTATGCTTTCTCCTCTCTCACTGCAGTAGTAGCGATAGAGAAGCTGAGAGTGTGTCTTTGTGTTGGGGGGATGGTTATAGGAAGTATATTGTTCAAGCAGACTGTTAAAAATTGATTAATGTGCCATAGAAAAAAGGACTGACAAGAAGTAAAACAGGTGAAAGTCTACATAACATCCATAGAAATATAGTAATGGTCTATTTGGTCTTAAGAATTAGTGAGATATAACTGCTTAACAAGACTATTGAATTAACGTAAGATGTTACACTCTAACAAAATGCAGTGTCTGTGAAGTAAGATGGCTCCTCCCATCTTATTTTTTCCTGGACTTAAGTGGTGTATTGATTGGGTGCTTCACAGCACAGCGAGGGAAACAAATGGCTCATTGCACAGCAATTTGATGATATCTCAGCAGCTTTAACTGCTCTTCAGGTTATTAAGTCCTCAGCCCAAACTTACTCTAAATGTTGTGTGAGCGGTATATCAGTGTGGTGCCAGGACAACAACCTCTCCCTCAACGTCAGTAAGACAACGGAGCTGATCATGGACTACAGGAAACGGAAGGGCAAGCACTCCCCCCATTCACATCGACAGGGCTGTAATGGAGCGGGTTGAGAGCTTCAAGTTCGTCAGTGTCCACATCACTAAAGACCTATCAGGGTCCAAACACACCAACACCGTCGTATAGAAGGCACGACCATGCCTCTTCCCACTCAGGAGCTTGAAAAGACTTGTCATGGGCCCTCAGATCCTCAAAACGTTCTACAGCTGCACCATCGAGAGCATCTTGACTGGCTGCATCACCGCCTGGTATGCCAACTGCTTTGACCGCAAGGTGCTACAGAGGTTAGCGCATATGGCCCACTACATCACTGGGGCTGAGCTCCCTGCCATCCAGGACTTCTATACCAGGTGGTATCAGAGGAAGGCCCAAATAATTGTCAAAGACTCCAGCCACCTAAGCAACAGACTGTTCTCTCTGCTACCGCACAACAAGCGGTACCAATTTGCCAAGTCTGGAAATAACAGGACCCTGAACAGCTTCTACCCCCAAGCCTAAGCAAGACTTCTAAGTAGTTAATCAAATGGATACCCAGACCACCTGAATTTACCCTTTTTTTGCACTAACTCTCTTACATGCAATCTCCATAGACAAACATTGTCAGTAGAAAGACCTTACTGAAGAGCTCAGTGACTTTCAACGTGGCACCGTCGTAGGATACCACCTTTCCAACAAGTCAGTTTGTCAAATTTCTGCCCTGCTAGAGCTGCCCCGGTCAACTGTAAGTGCTCAGCCGCGAACGGCTCAGCCGCGAAGTGGTAGGCCACACAATCTCACAGAACGGGACCGCCAAGTGCTGAAACGCGCAGCGCGCAAATATCAGCTGTCCTCGGATGCAACATTCACTATCGAGTTCGAAACTGCCTCTGGAAGTAATGTCAGCACAAGATCTGTTTGTCGGGAGCTTCATGAAATTCGTTTCCATTCCATGGCCGAGCAGCCGCACACAAGCCTAAGATCACCATTCACAATGCCAAGCGTTGGCTAGAGTGGTCTAAAGCTCGCCACCATTGGACTCTAGAGCAGTGGAAACACGTTCTCTGGAGTGATGAATCACACTTCACCATCTGGCAGTCCAACGGACTAATCTAGATTTTACGGATGCCAGGAGAACGCTACCTGCCCGAATGCATAGTGCCAACTGCAAAGTTTGGTGGAGGAGGAATAATGGTCTGGGGCTGTTTTTCATGGTTCGGGCTAGGCCCCTTAGTTCCAGTGAAGGGAAATCTTAACGCTACATTCAACATACAATGACATTCTAGACGATGCTGTGCTTCCAACTTTGTGACAACAGTTTGGGGAAGGCCCTTTCCTGTTTCAGCATGACAATGCACAAAGTGAGGTCCATACAGAATGGTTTGTTGAGATCGGTGTGGGAGAACTTGACTGGCCTGCACAGAGCCCTGACCTCAACCCCATCGAAATGAATTGGAACACCGACTGCGAGCCAAGCCTAATCGCCCAACTATTAGGAGAGCCCACTAATGGGCTCTTGTGAGAGCCCACTAATGCTCTTGTGTCTGAATGGAAGCAAGTCCCCGTAGCAATGTTCCAACATCTAGTGGAAAGCCTTCCCAGAAGAGTGGAGACTGTTATATTAGCAAAGGGGTGACCAATTCCATGTTAATGCCCATAATTTTGGAATGAGATGTTCAACGAGCAGGTGTCCACATACTTTTGGTCATGTAGTGTATACAGTATATATATATATAATCTTATCTTTAACTCTGCATTGTTGGAAATGGACCCGTAAGTAAACATTTCACTGTTAGTCTACACCTGTTGTCTATGAAGCGTGTGACAAATAATATTTGATTTGATTATTAATTACATTTACACCCCTATAAAATCAATAAATGACACCATTTACATTCATACCCTTATAAAATAACTAATCTAATCTATCTAATCAAATAGCCTACTCCAGTGCACATACAGTATATTATGTAGATTAGTAACATATGCTTTATAATATGTACAGTATATGGATGTTCTGTGTAACCCACATCATAATGACATGATGACCAGTAACATGTGACCAGTTGAAAATGTGTGGATCCTAGAAATATAATAGGATAGGTGACTCTTCCTCCTCACCATCTCCTCATCCTCAGCCAGCACCAGGTCATAAGCACTCAGCGCAACACAGAAGATAATGGATGTGACTCCTTCAAAACAATGGATCCACTTCTTCCTCTCTGAGCGCTGGCCGCCCACGTCAAACATCCTGCAGGAGAGAGGGGGGGGGGGGGGGGGGGGATGGGGGGAAAAGGGGGGGGGAGAGAGAGAGAGATGAAGGTTGTAACACCAAAATAGGTAGATTGGAAAAAAAGAAAAAGGGGGTGAAGTTGATAGAGGAGAGAAGTAGAGAAGAAAAAGGGATTGGGAATGGGGGGGGAAGAAAGAGAGGGAGAAAGTGAGGGTGACATTCCATCCCAGGCCATGCATTAACATTTCATGAGGTTGTTCTGAGAACAAAGGCTGCTCGGGAAAGAGACAGCGAGAGATCCATTAGAGATGCTGGGCCGTGATAAAAGACCGCAGGGCCAACACAGGAAGCCCTCGGGGGCCATATGTATCAAGGATCTCACAATTGGAGTTGTGATCTAGAATCAGGTCCCCCCTGTCCATATAATTACATTCATCGTAATTTAAAAGGCACAGGGGCAAACGTTTGAATTTTACTCTGAGTGGTCAGACGCTTGACGCCTAAACACTGTAGACACATTACACTGTAACAGAGGCTCTACCAGGTGAACACGCCACACAGGTGTGAATACACTGGTTATCAGGGGACGCTGAGGTTATACACATGCTCGAGCTGTTATTCCCGCTAACAACACAGCCTCTCTATCACACATTAATGACCCACTATATCACAGAGAGCATCAACCTGCACACATGGGTTTTTGCAAGCTTAGCCACACAAGATGAAGATGACCTAGTTTAGAACTAAGTAACAGGTTTGACTGTCCTGTGGCTCTGTCAACAACCAACATGTGAATGACTTGGCATGGAATACGCTGTACCTGTATTATGTTATCATCCACAGTCCTTGACAATGAGCTTGACATTTTCACCGTGAACAAGTGTTCATTTCCCATGTACTGGTCCACAAAGACCAGTGTGTATATAAAGGGACTGAGTCCAGTATGCTTCATTAGTTTGAGGTATTCATTTAAGAATGGGTTGTACTGTAATGCTGCTGTTGTTGCTGTTCTGCCTCTCTGGGGCATGGGCACAGGGAGAGAGTGGAGAGGTTGGAGAGAATGACATCACTCAACAGGGTCACAGGAATGGGGAGAGAACAAGGCTGCTGAGACTGCTGAGAGGCATGGTGGTAGAGCAGAGAGTGGAGCTGAGGAACATGGCAGCCAAAGTGACAGCCAAGTAGAGGAGCTGAAGAAAGAGGTAATGGATCAGAGTGAAGTGAGTGTGACTAAGAGTGAACTGCACTTCTACAAGAACAAAGTAGAGAAACTGAAGAGCAAAGACACAGCCCAAACAGCAGAACTATTCACCATGGGCCCGATTCAGACTTAGGAAACGTACGCCTTTCTTTTGCACAACTTTCCTATTCTCAGTAGTTGGTATTCAGAAGTGGGCGCGCACTGAATATATTTAATTCAACAGCTGACAACCCTCCCACTTCCTGGCCAACAGATTGTCTTGTGAGGTTTTCATTTATCTAAAGCCACCCCTTAAAATTTGGTGTACCTGAATTTTCTAGACAGACTCACTAGAATGTATGGAGAGAATGGTTCAGGGCCCGGTTTACCAAAAGCATCTTAAGGCCGAGCTGTTCCTCAAAACTATCGTTACTCAAGTTGCACTTGAAATCGCTTGTTATTTACCGACTGCCTCAGACCACTCATAGAACAGCTAAGTGCGTCCTTAGTTGCATTTTTCCCCTACCGCGTCACTTTAAACACAGAAGATCTCTGCGAAACATAAAATCAAGACGTTGATCTGGCTCTCTGTGACTGCTGATAACTTCACAACAAAGTTAATACAAAGTGGTGATGGTAGTGCTTGCAGCGATCATTTATTCACATTACAATAAAATATTTCAGTTGTTGTGTATATTACATTTGTTTTATTTGACAACTTTATTATTTTATTCCAAGTCATCATCTACTCTCTATAGAGCTGCTGCCTATGCGGTCTGACAAAATCACTATTTTGTAGTTCTTCAAAGTAAATAAGGCATAATTTTATGACCGCTGAATACCACCTATCAATCACTTAGAATATGTATTTTCAGGTACAGATAACACGCGAAGCAACAGCTGCTCTCTATACCCCCCCCACAATCGCATAAAAGAAACACACAGACCGGACAAGTGGGTGCGCAATGGACTATGGTCATTGTAGTTAATTACCACATTTTCTGCACTTAACTATGTAGAATATTGGCCTGTTGGAAACTACAACTCTTATCTCTACAGAAGCTGTGCAATGTGCACATTGAGCTCACAGAACAAAATGGAATTCAAATAATTAAACCGACTTGGTCAATTAGCTGTTAAAAAAACAGAAAATTACAGAATTTCGCTGTCAGTGCGCATGGATTTCCATAGGCTTTGGTCTCCAAATTTCGCCCCTGCAAATTATCAAGCCAGAGGCCTACAGTACAATTAGAATTATGAAAAACCACAAGGCTATTTATACTTCACTGTGGAAAAGAGGCTGAAATACCAGTCTTGTTGACAAGCTTTTACTTTTGCTGAAATATGAGTGGTTTCACATTTGTCTCCAGAGATCATTAGGTAAAATATATGTAAACAATTGTCAATTAGCCTATATTTACAAACCCCTTATCCAAACGGATTACTCATTTACATAGCTTTTATCAATTTATAATTTACAGTGCATGGGGATTGGTGTTATTTCTATCAGTAATTTTTTTTAGATGTTGTTCCACTTGGAACCGACAGGTTGCTACATTCTAGTCTTGTGCTGATAAAATACAATTCAAAGGTACACAGTATTTAAAAAGGATTGCTTTAGATAAATTAACAGAAAAATTGAACAACTCCCTGATCAAATTAGTAGGTTCAGTGGATTCAGTGGGTGTGTTTTCTGGGGTTGAATTAAATGCCTTCAGTGTGCGCAAGGGAGCCACAAACCTTGTTACTCATCTCAATAAGGTAAGTCTGAATACCAACTACTGAGAAGTGTGTAGAAAGGTGTGCATAGGAAAGGCATACATTTCATAAGTCTGAATCAGGCCCATGGTGAATAGTTCTGCTGTTTGGGCTGAATCCTTGCTCTCCAGTTCTTCTACTTTGTTCTTGTAGAAATGCAGTCCAGTGTTGAAGCTCAGCTCCATTCTCTGATCCATCACCTCTTTCTTCAGCTCCTCTACTTGGCTCTCACCGGCTGTCACTTAGGCTGCCATGTTCCTGTAACGACCCAAACTGATATATCGGTAGGCATGGGGTTCTCTGAGCTTAAATTATTGTAATCTGTATATGGAATCAGAGATAGCAACACAAAACAAACAGACATAGCTAGTAAAAAAAAAAGGATTCTTTCTTCTTTCATTTTCTCTAATGTACCACATCTCTTTTCCTTTTCTGTTGCCGTTGTCATTTTTATGCCATTCATTCTGTTGGTATTTTCCTGGAGATTAGTTTCCATAGCTACAGTCAACGGGATGGAGATAAAAAGAAGCGTCTTTTTTCTTATCGATTGTCCCCATGTATTATTCATCCCTGACATCATGTCTGTGACAGAAGGCAAATGTCAGCCAGCCCTGTGCTCTGAGTTTAGCTGGAACCAGGTCACTGTGGACTCATGTCAGACCTCTTACACAGACAGACAGGAATGGCCTGATTATCACCATGTTTCTCATCGTCTATCTGGCTGTTTATAAAGCACATGTGAACCTTGCCACTGAAACTTGAATGGATCTCCCATTGTATCAGGTGTGATGATGTTATTCGTTGATGCTACAGTTGTCAGCAGCACAGTGACAACCAAACTGTAACAAGTCTGATGGAAGTATTAGATGTCTTAAAGAGATGTGCCTGGGTTACTGTCATCTCTGAACCTTGACACCAAGACGTGCACCTCATACTAGACCAACTAGCAGCTCTCTCTATGTTCATGTACCAGTGCTTTCCAGTAGCATCTCTGCTCTGCTATCAACCCTTGTGTAAATTACAGATGAGTTCAGATTTCACTCTGAAGTCAAATGAATGGTGATACAAATAGAGCTTGATAAAAAAGTGTTGCGTCCCCCTCAGGCTGTTCAGAGCCAGGAAGGTACAGGGGGTCTCACAACACTTCCTGGTCAGCCAGAGGTCACACACTCATTCAGCTGCAACTCATATATGTAGTACACACACAACCACATACACTTTAGACATATCTAAAAAGCAACGTTTGAAATGTGTTCTACCCTCTTTTGGCTTCAAGTCCCGAGTGACTGGTGTTACGGAGAGACATTTTAAAATGTTGTGATTGGCAGAACTACACATGATAAGGAAGCAGCACACATCTAAAGAAAGTTAAAGACAAGGGGGGCCAGAAAGATAGACCAGGGGCTGGTATGTTAATATTTGTGCAATGAATACATTTGGTTTTCACATTAATGTAATAATGTAATGCTAGACCTCCCGAGTGGCGCAGCGGTCTAAGGCACTGCATCGCAGAGCTTGTGGAGTATTTACAAACCCGGGTTCGATCCCGGGCTGTGTCGCAGCCGGCTGCGCCTCGGAGGCAGCACACAATTGGCCGAGAATCGTCTGAGTTTAGGGGAGGTTTTGGCAGGCCGGGATGTCCTTGTCCCATCTCGCTCTAGCAACTCCTGTGGCAGGCTGGGCGCAATGCACACTGACATGGTTGCCAATTGTAAGGTGTTTCCTCTGACACATTGGTACGGCTGGCTTCTGGGTTAAGCGAGCAGTATGGCTTGGCAGGGTCGTGTTTCAGAGGACGCATGGCTCTTGACCTTCGCCTCTACCGAGTCCATGCGAGAAATGCAGCAATGGGACAAGAATGTAACTACCAATTGGATATCACGAAATTGGGGAGAAAAAGGGGTGAAGAGTAAAAACATATATATATATATATATATATTATAATAATAATAATGTAATGCTCAGTTTTCCCCTGTCTCAATACACAAAAGCCATACAAATAAACACTAGTCAGGTTGCCAAGTTTGTTTTGAGAGCCCTTACTTGAAGTGCAAGTCTTTGAAGGTGAAGTGTGTCTCCACGATGCCAGTGGTCTTGACTCTGGTCCGCAGCACGTCCTGCTGTGTGGGGATGTAGTCTGATTTGGCTATCCTCTCCATTTCATTCAGGTAGCTGTGGCACACACACACATAATTATGATGAGGGGAGACACTCACACACACTGGCAAGACAATAACACACACACACACACACACACACACATCCAAGCAGAGAAACCAACCACAGATGTTCTCTGCTGTTCTGTTTTAGCACAACAGTGATTCTGGATTGGTTCTGTTAACTTGCCACGGCCACAGAGTCTGTGTGCATGCTGTGTTTTTCTACATTTGTTCTAGGCCATAAATAGTCATGTTAGATCACCTCTCTCTCTCACTCCCTCTGCTTTCTCAAAGGGAACATTTCTATGGCAACGGCACTTTTCCCCCCCGCTTCACTTCAACGGGTTTTTACGCATGATATTTTAAGCATTGTGGAAAGCAAAATTGGTCATTTGAGCTGTAATCCATGATGCGTAGAAATCCCAGAGCTGTCACTGGGAGTTAAGATGAGATCGGCCACTCCACATGCTATTAAGTTGTATGTGAGGTGACATTAGATAAGACGCTTCACATTCCATGTTGTCATTCAGATCAATATGTGTCAGGGATATCAGGGCTAAAATCAGATCTGTGACACAGAGCCATAGATCAGGATGCGACACATATATGGAAACGTTTTTTCAAAGATTGAAAAGTCAATGGAGGTAGGGATAATTTCACTGGGAAGAACATCTCACTCTCTCACTCTTCCTCTCTCGCTCTGCTTCCCTCCCTCGCTAGTCCCTCTCTCACTCTGCTTCCCTTTGTGATGTGGAAGGGCCGTAGCACTCTGTCTGTAATTCTGTTCCATACTGGACACAGCCTGTCTGCTCTACGGATTTAATCATCAGCCAGGGCCAGAGCTAGCTGGTACCCCAGCCAATAGTCCATGAACACAGCACCGACAGGGATACTGACTGACATGCTCACAACATCAGTAGAATGGATTTGGTTTTCTCCACTGGATGATGTAGGTTTCCGCTATACTCAATGTGATCCTGGCAACGTCTATAGATATACAGTATCCACGCTTTACCAAGATCACATTGATAAAGGGGTATAAACTACTACATGGTATGGTGGAGCAAACCAAATCCCTTCTACTAGCATTCCAAGCAGAGCTCTATTCTTTATGATCAGAAATAGAGTATTGATCATAGAAACCCTTATGTTCTGATGTTACAGACAGACAGACAGACACAGATAGACAGTGACCATAAAACACACTGTATGTAAACTAACTCATGTACACTATAGCCTTGTAAAGCAGTAGGGATCCATTTCATAGTGTTCATCCTCATGACCATAGATTGCTCATTTCCCTAAATCAGTCAATGCAACCTCTGTCAATACTGGTTTCAGCTATGGCCCTTGTGCTCCTGTGCCTTGAGACAATCGTAGATCCTCCAGCTCATTGTCACAAATGAGTTCATTAAGAAAAGGTGTCTTGTTGACTATCAACTTTTGAGTAGAGGAGCTCAATCGACGTATGAAGAAAACTGACAAGGTTCCAATTGATTCTGGATTGATGGTGCTTCTGTCGTCTTTAGAGAAGGTCACATACTAGTTGTTATTTTCTGGTATAACTAATAAGAAATGCATGTTATATTATGGTCCTAATACAATAGATCATTTTAGGAGGGTTGAGCAATATGTAGGTTAACTGGAGCTGCTATCTCTATAATTATTCAGCTAATTAACCAACGAAGCACTGATGGCTGCACTGAAAATTGTTAATTTTTCAATGCCGTTAAAATGATCAAAAACATAGTCCTCTATTGATCGTAGGTCCATTGTCATTTCTACACAGTTTCGATTTGGTGTCAGTCATTTTAAGTATTGAATTTGTTTCCCCCCTAAAAATATATTTTTTACGGATTGGACCCCCTCGCGTGTTTGATACCCCTGATGTAGGGTATATATTTAACTCAGAGGGTGTCCTTAGTTTTCAGGAATTTCTCCTTTTTTGATTTGCCAGGGTCGTCACTCTTTCTTTATCTTAGACTGCAGTCAGCGCTTCGTGCCCTTATGGGTCCCATGAGGTACACGTTTGGAAAGGTACCCAGTGAATTTTGACATTCTCTTCCAGAGGTTTTGTATCAGTTATTTGCTCTCATCTTCAATTACTAAAGCAGAAAGATCTTGTAATGGTTAAAGTGTATGTAAAGGATTTTGCTAGATGATGATGCTATTGATTGGGAAAATGTCTGGGAGAATATATTTCACTCATCAAAGAACCCCAAACCATCAGTGAATTAATTTTAAGCTCTGTCGTAGGTCGTACTGGACACCACTTGTAAGATTTTAATGCAAAACGGGATCTAAGGCCAAACTGTGACCTATGTTCCCTCAATACACTTGGTTGGCACATACAAACATATGATATGGGGCTGTCCTGAGGTTTATGAGTTTTGTTGGAAAGTGTTGTCTATTCTCTCTGACATGATTGATAAAACTGTACCCTTTGAACCAGTTCCTCTTTCACTTAATGACGATTCAGGTATGCAGCTGAAGGAGAAACAGTGTAAAGTGAAGTAAAACACACGTTGTTCAGTGCTGGTTGCCACCTCATGACCTTCATATAAGGAAAAGGTTGGCATACTTTCAGGACGTAGTTATATTGGAGTTATCCACCGCCCGCATGAATAAAGCTAAACATACTACTATAGACATTTGGAAAGCAGCTGCCCCAATAATCTCTTGGTGATGTTATATGGGTAAACAATTTTACTGTATGTCATTTTTATTTTATTGTAGTGTTTGTCTGTTGTTTCGTTTTTTGGTATGTTTATGTTTTTTAATATTATGTGTTGACTGGGGTTGGGGATGGGGTACCAGGGTTATGTTTGGGATGGGTGACTGGGGGGGAATGTGGGGTTGTTCAAAAAGGGGGGAATTGTATTGTGTTTTATTGATAGTATTGCCTTTGTGATCCAATAAAAAAACGATATAATAATTAATTCACTCTGTTCTCTTGTAGTGAAGGATGCATGCTATGACATTCATCAACCTTGATACATTATCATTAGTGTAAGAGTGTATGGAGAAAAACAGCACATGAAAACCAATGTAAAACCTAAGGGAATCTGACTCTCCTTGGAAGTCATCCTAGAGCTCATCCTTGACCTTAAGGCTGACCCCTGCAGCTTGACCCTGCCCTGCAAGAGAGTCCTAATCCTGGGGCCTGCCAGGATGGAATCTCAGATAACTAATCAACACGTTATCATTCTAATGTTGTCTGGACTGCCAACCAGCAAGATAGAGCCATATGAGAGAGTCAGAGCATAAGGAGGATCATGATTTAGAGAAAGTTTCAGAGATTTGTCTGCTGATGCTTCCCCCTGTGGAGTAATGTGACAGGTTTCACACAGCAGCAGATGGGAGAGGAGATGAGAGCATGAGAGGAAAGGTGAGGAGAGGAACACATTACCACCATACATCAGTCTAATGGGAGGCTGGCCAGAGGTATTACACAGCCCTGAGTAAACCTGATATGATACAAACAAGCAGCCGATCAATCCAACTGCCATTGTTATACCATCAAGGTAAATACCCAGCCTTCTTCTCTAGGAAGAAATGAATGATCTCTATGTTTCTGTGATGCTATTAAAGAGGAAATTGGCAGACAAAGCCGAGTTGTTAAGCTGTATGCAAAGTAGACGGGGGCTCGTTTTCCAGTTTGAATAAAAAATAAAATCGCAGCAGGAGGGGATAGCGAGATCTAACTGGTGGTAAATGTTGGCCTCCTGGTGTGTGTGCAGATTGCATACTGATTGTAGTAGAGGAAGGGAGGGGATGGAGGGAGGAGTTGTTATTGAAAGTCTTGGAGTTGATTCCCCCTGGCATGGGGGAGTGTTACTGACAGTCAGAAGGTGTTATTGAAAATCCACAAAAATGCTGTTTGTCACACCCTGATCAGTTTTACCTGTCTTTGTGCTTGTCTCCACCCCCCTCCAGGTGTCGCCCATCTTCCCCTGAGCATTTATACCTGTGTTCTCTGTCTGTTGCCAGTTCGTCTTGTCTTGTCAGGTCTTACCAGCGTGCTTCCCGTTTTCCCGTTTCTGAAGTGTTTGTTTCCTAGTTTTCCCGGTTCTGACCATTCTGCCTGCCCTGATCCCGAGCCTGCCTGCCGTCCTGTACCTGCCTGACTCTAACTTGATTACGAACCTCTGCCTGTCCTCGACCTGCCCTGTCCTCGACCTGCCCTTTAAAATAAATTATTGAGAACTGCACTTTCCGCCTCCTGTGTCTGCATCTGGGTCATATCCTGAGTCGTGATAGTACGAACTGGCCATAACTGACCCAGCAGACTCAGACCAGCTCCACAATGCTGTCTCCCAGCAAGGAGCCACCATTGGAAGACACGAGGAGTTATTGCAATGCCTTATGGAGGGACTCCATACCCTGGCAGAACGCCATGACCTGCGTTCGATACATTGCTGGAGCAATTCCGCCGATTCCCTACAAGGCAGCAAGCCACACCAGTAATTCCCCAAACTCTCAGCAACCCCACCACCAGCGGCACTTCTTCCCAGCGTACCACAGTGTCCCGAGAACCGCGCCTACCTCCCCCGGAGTGCTACGTTGGAGATTCTGGAACCTGCTGGGCCTTTCTCTCCCAGTTCTCCCTCATCTTCGAGCTACAGCCTTCGTCGTTCCTCTCGGACAGCTCGAGGATAGGGTTCCTCATAACGCTGATGTTCGGGAGGGCACTCGCCTGGGCTACGGGCGGTGTGGGAGCAACAGTCCGCCGTCTGCCTCAGTCTAGAGGAGTTTGTGGCGGAAATACAGAAGGTGTTCGATTCTCCGTTGTCCGGGAGAGAAGGTGCTCGTAAACTGCTCCAGCTACATCAAGACTCCCGTAGTGTGGCAGACTACGCAGTGGAGTTTCGTTGGCGGCTGACAGTGGCAGCTGACAGGGCCTGGAACCCGGAAGCATTATTCAACATGTTCCTTCACGGATTATCGGAGGTGATCAAAGATGAGTTCACAGCCCGGGAGCTGCCCATGGACCTCGACTCCCTCATAGCCTTGACTATCTGGATTGATAGGCGGCTACGAGAACGTAGGAGGGAGAGAGAATCTGTTCCCTGTCGCCCTCGCTCACCCTCGATTCCCACCTCGCCTCAGAGGAATCCTGGAAACACCCAAAGTAATTTACGAGAGAATCCAATGTCACCTGAGTGCTCACAGGAATCGCCGAGGGCAGCTACTGGGAAGGGCTCGATTGTCTCCAGATGAACGTTTACGCAGACTGAACACCAGGAGCTGTCTGTATTGCGGGACTACAGGACATTATATTTCCACCTGTCCATTAAAAAGACCAGGCTCATCAGTAAGTACGAGTACTCTGGTGAGCCGTACGGGGATTTTCCAATCTCCCATTACTCGCACCCATCTCCATGCCACCCTGTTGTGGGGTGACCGGGCCAAATCACTCCAGGTGCTCATTGACTCTGGGGCCGATGAAAGCTTTATTGACGCTACCATGGTGTCGGAGCTGGGCATCTCCACTCAACCCCTCTCCATTCCCATGGACGTCAGAGGGCTGGATGGGCGCTCTATTGGCAGAGTCACCCGCACTACGATTCTGAACAACATATGACTATCAGGAAATCACACAGTGCATAGAGTTCCTGCTCATAGAATCTCCCCATGTACCCGTGGTTTTGGGATATTCATGGCTCCAGAAGCACAATCCCCTGATTGACCTGGCTACTGGTTCTATCGTGGGTTGGAGCCCGTTCTGCCATGCTCATTGTCTTAAGTCGGTCCAGCCTGCCCCAGGATGTCTACCTGTAGGCTTGAGAGAAGCCTCGGATCTCTCCGCCATTCCCGCGGAGTACCTGGACCTCCGGGAACTCTTCAACAAGGCCCACGCTACGTCTCTTCCTCCGCATCGACACTATGACTGCGCCATTGACCTTATCCCGGGCGGCTTTACTCCCTGTCGGGTCCAGAGACCAAGGCTATGGAGTACATTGAGAACTCTCTCACTGCAGGGAGTATTCATCCATTGGCCGGCGCAGGGTTCTTCTTTGAGTAGAAAACAGCCTTTAACACGGCTAGTGGATACTATGAGTACTTAGTTATACCATTCGGACTGACCAACACCCACCCGGTGTTCCAGGCCCTGGTCAACGATGTGCTCCGGTACATGCTGGACCAGTTCGTGTTTGTCTACCTCAACGACATCCTTGTCTTTCCTGTTCAGCTCAAGAACACGTCCTCCACGTCCGACAAGTCCTTCAGTGTCTCCTGGAGAACCAGCTTTTCGTTAAAGCGAAGAAGTGTGAATTCCATCGCTCCACCATCTCCTTCCTAGGATACGTCATCGCTGCAGGGTATATACAGATGGATCCCGACAAGGTGAGAGCGGTGTTGGATTGGCCTCAACCCACATCCAGAATGCAGCTGCAATGTTTCCTGGGGTTTTCTAATTTCTACCGCCGCTTCATCCGGGGCTACAGCATCCTGGCATCCCCCCTCTCAGCACTCACCTCTCCCAAGGTTCCGTTCACGTGGTCTCCAGCAGCTGACCAGGCGTTCTTGGACCTCAAACATCGATTCACTACAGCCCCCATCTTAATCCATCCGGACATGCCCTGTCAGTTTGTGGTGGAGGTCGTAGCCTCGGATGTCGGAGTGGGGCTGTCCTGTCCCAGCGTTCTGCCCAGGACCAAAAGCTGCACCCCTGCGCTTTCCTCTCCCATCGTCTTACCCCTGCTGAGAGGAACTATGACGTTGGAAATAGAGAACTCCTCGCCGTCAAGATGGGGTTGGAGGAGTGGAGGCACTGGTTGGAGGGGACGGAACCACCATTCTTAGTGTGGACTGACTATATCTCCGCACACGCAAGTGCCTCAAATCTAGGCAGGTTCGTTGGGCCCTGTTATTCACTTGTTTCAATTTCACTCTCTCCTACCACTCGGGGTCCAAGAACATGAAGCCTGATGCACTTTCACGGTTGTATTTCCCCGCAGCTACTCCATCTGACCCCAATACCATCCTCCCTACCTCCTGTCTACCGGCTGCAGTCGTCTGGGGTATAGAGAGCCTGTCTGTAAGGTGCAGCATTCCCAGACGGAATTCGAGGGGGCTAACCGGATGTTTGTCCCGGACTCTGCCCATTCCCCGGTCCTGGAATGGACACATTTCTCAATATTGACCTGCCATCCAGGCTCCCATAGGCCTCTGGCTTTCATCTTCTTCAACCACTCCCTGTTCCTCACCGCCCTTGGTCCCATATATCCCTGGACTTTGTTACTGGGCTTCCCGGCAACACTACTATCCTGACGGTGGTGGATAGGTTTTCTAAAGCCGCCCATTTTATTCCCCTTCCCAAGTTACCCTCAGTCAAGGAGACAGCTCAGCAAATGGTGCAGCACGTCTTCCGGATCCATGGACTTCCGGTTGACATTGTCTCTGATCGTGGTCCCCAGTTCTTGTCCTGGTTCTGGAAGGCGTTCTGCACCATCATTGGGTCGTCAGCCAGCCTGTCCTCTGGTCTCCACCCCTAATCTAACAGCCAATCGGAGCGAGCCAATCAGGACCTGGAGACGGCCCTTTGTTGCCTCGTCTCCGCCAACCCCACCACCTGGAGCCAGCAACTCATGTGGGTGGAAAACGCCAATAACACCCTTCCCTGCTCGGCCACTGGTCTCTCGCCCTTCGAGTGTTCCTTGGGATATCAGCCCCCACTCTTCCCTGAGCAAGAAGTCAGCATACACTCTGCCCAGATGTTCATCCGCCGCTGTATACCTGGAAGAGAGCCTGGGCTGCTATTTTTGAAGACCACATCCAGGTATCGTGACAAGCGGATTGCCACCAGATCCCTGCTTCCCGCTATCGGCATGGGCAGAGGGTATGGCTGTCCACTCGGGACCTGCTCCTCTTGGTGGAGTCCCGTAAACTTTACCCCTGTTTCATCATCAGTGGAGATTCCCTTTCCCCATCTCTAAAATCCTTAGCCCCTTTGCTTTTCATCTTCTGTTGCCCCACACCCTCCGTATCCATCCTATGTTTCATGTGTCCAAGATAAAACCTGTGTCTCACTGTACTTTGTCTTTTGTACTATCGCCTCCTATGTCTGCATCTGGGTCATATCCTGAGTCGTGATACTGTTCCCTGAAGGAGGTAAACGAGGTATAAGGCAGCTATGGGGAGTTTGCTCGTCAGCGCCCTCTACTGAATAACATTAGAATCACGCATGTCAAGAGCAATGACTGGTGGGAAGTCAATGACCTGAAAACGAGGGCCCCACCCTGGATAGCAGAACCGCTCCCGTGGTGAGGCGCCCGGAGCGAGGGAAAGTGTGCACCACTCCACAGCAGTAGAGAGCGATTCAAGGATAAGAGGGGGCAAGAGGGGATATAACTCAACCCATGGGGGTCCGCAGCAACAACAGCCACAGGTCCCTCCACCGAGCTAAAGCCCATAGGCATGACAGGGACACCTGGAGTGACCGGTTTAGGTGGCGCGATGCGTCCATGTGTGAGTCTTTCGCTCACTGCTGGAAAGGTCGCATGAGCAACAGCCAGGGGGGAAACACAGCCATCATAGAAGCCATCATCTCTTATAGGCGCAGGCACTGGCGAAAACCTATCTGAAATTGGACCAAGCAAAGCCAGAAACTGGCCTCCCTCTGCAGGGACAAGAATGCACGATTCTCGACTGAGTCTAAACGGAATGTGCTGAGATGGAGTCAAATAGCTCTTCTCTTGATTCACTATGAAACCCAGAGACTGAACATGGGAAACCAGCATGGATGTGTGTTATACCACCTGCTCCCTCGACTCCGCTACCACCAGCCAATCATGCAGGTAGTCCAATATCCTGAGCCCCAGACACCACAGAGGTGCCAAACCCGCCTCCACAACTTTGGTGAAAGTGTGAGGCAAGAGTGAAAGCCTGAAAGGGAGGTCCATCAACTTGTAGACCACAGCCTTGAAATGGAACTTCAGGAACTTCCTGTGAATGGAATATATGGCCACAAGAAAGTATGTGTTTAACAATGTTTTAATATAAGAGCTGATGTTTGCCCTGTCCACTCCGGGTTTGTGGCCTTTATTAGGTATTTTTTTAACTAGTCGAGTCAGTTAAGAACAAATTCTTATTTAAAATGACGGCCTATCAAAAGAAAAAAGGGGGACGGTGGCTGGGATTAAAAATATTTTTTTAAATAAAAATATAGGACAAAATACACATCACGATAAGAGAGACACCACAACACTACATAAAGAGAGACCTAAAACAACAACATAGCATGGCAGCAACATATGAAAACATAGCATGGTAGCAAAACAACATGACAACATGGTAGCAACACAACATGGCAGCAGCACAACATGGTAGCA
This sequence comes from Salvelinus namaycush, assembly GCF_016432855.1. Classification (NCBI taxonomy): domain Eukaryota; kingdom Metazoa; phylum Chordata; class Actinopteri; order Salmoniformes; family Salmonidae; genus Salvelinus; species Salvelinus namaycush. Next base: position 12,481,705 of record NC_052326.1, on the reverse strand, counting down.
GAAAGATTTAGGGAGTCCCATTGCTTTAAGACTTTGTCAGGTGGTTTAAGCATGTCCCAGTTTAGGTCACCTAGCAGGACAAATTCAGACTTAGTGTAAGGGGCCAGGAGAGAGCTTAGGGCATTTAGGGTACAGGCCGGTGCTGATGGTGGCCGATAGCACCCAGCAACAGTCAACAAAGAGTTATTTGAAAGTTTAATGTGTAAAACCAGCAAATTTAATTGTTTGGGGACAGACTTGGTCGAGACAACTGAAGGTGTTCCTTGGTAACGATTACCACTCCACCACCTTTGGAAGATCTGTCTTGCCGAAAAAGGTTATAACCAGAAAGGTTAACATCAGTGTTCAAAAGACTCTTTCTTAACCATGTTTCAGTAATGACCAACACATCTGGATTGGAGCTGTGAAGCTACACTTTCAATTGATCAATTTTAGGTAATAAGCAGAAAACCCAGGCTTTTACGAGAGTGAAGTGAAGCAGGTATCAGGGCACAAGTCAGAATTGGGGCTAGCAGTGACATACCCCAATTTGCAGTGCCACTTGGAGGTAGTTGTCACAGCAAACATCTGGGGAGGGGGGCAAGGGGAGACCCCAGCCGGTGCCACCTCCCCTTTCACTGCGCTATGTGCGCGGGGGTTGCACACATTAAGAATAAACCCAGGGGAAAAAACGTTATCATGGAGGTGATCATGCCCACCAGTCATAGGTACCGGTGACACCGCACCTTGTAACCCAGCTAGAAAAGGGACAAACAGCTCTGAAAAACAGACCCCATCTGTGATAACAGACAGGGCCATTCGTAATTAAATCTAATTCCCAGGAACAAGACGCGTTGAGCAGGAGACAGACATCTCATCTTGGAGTTCATATGAACCACAGAGACTGTGTGTGGGATAAAAGCATGATTGCCAATCACCTACCGAGTCCATAACCTATATCACTAAGTACCTCATAGGGACCAGAGGGAGGACCCAGCAATGAATCCCAGTAATAAGACACCTATGGAAAGGGGTACCCCCTTGTGGTTAGCGAGCACCTGGGGAGGACGTTGTGCTTCCGTGATACTGTATAGCCCACCATAGCCTGGCCCTTTTATAAGCACAGACAGAGGCACTGTTGTCACAGTATGCTAGCCGACGTCCAACATGCAGCTTATCAGTCTTGCTACCTGGCATTATCCCCGCAGGCTAGCACTAGCCGCAGTACAGTCAACTAGAATAACCAATTGACTGAACGCTTCATATGCTAAATGAGAGAGCTACACAAACCCATGAAATCATCAGTGGCAGTACGCTAGCTAACTGGCCTTAATGAGTTAGCTATACAGCGCTGTTTAACTAGCCTGATCCCGTCCACATAAGAGACAATCATCGACCAAGTCTGGGAAGAGAGGTAAACGGCGCTTGACTGAGGCAGGGCACAGACGGCAGGGCACAGGCGGCAGGGAGCGCTCACCGACCTGGCCAATCTCTCCCGTCAAGTCGCCTCCCTTAGCCAGCGACAGAGTGCACAGCAACCAGGTTGAGCCAGGGCAACTTTTGTATGCCTCAGCCCGACAAGACACTTGATCCGACCAAATTCAAACTCACGAAACCGGTTATCGAGCTTTAACACACAACATCCAGAAGGATGAGCATGCACTCCTTAAGTGGGATAGTTAAGTTGGAGCAAAGCCTGATAGATTTAGTGTAAATTGTTTTTTAATGCGTGAAATTGTTCCGCTCAAGGTGAAGAACATTGAAGGAATGAGTGCTTTGGCCTTGTCAGATGTGATTCTAATGTTCTTCAGTAGAGAACGCTAGCGCAAACTCCCCATAGCTGTGTTGTAACGAGTTGACCGACTGAAAGGGAACCACAGAGTGTTTTATATCCTCATGAAGGGATGTAGTCTAAAGTTATAGAGCGTATTTTACTGTATTACTAACCATAGCCCAAATAAGACGGCCCTCCCATACCGCTCTTAGCTGCAGCAAACAAACAAACAAACAAACAAAAAACACACAAACAGCCAAACACACACACACACACTATGCCTACTCACTATGCGGCTGAGTCATTGAGCTGGTATTCTCTGGAGCGTGTGAAGCAGCTCTGCACCCCGCTGTCGGACCACAGGCGACGGATCACTTTGGACAGGTCATCGGGCAGGATGCCCTGCTCCTCAGCAGCAGCCGACAGGGCAAAGAGCTGGCGGGCGTCATCCTGCAGGGGTGGGAGCGGACAGGAGAGGGCCATTATGGCCAGAGCTAGGAGGCTGCAGGTCAGACATACCACAGGACTACAGAACAGTCATTGCCACAGACATCACAGAGAGTGAGGGCTTATGTTTAGATCTCAGGAGGGAGAACCCACATTATCAACAAGCAAACACATCTGCTGGGATGAGGCAAGATCTGATCATAAATAGTTAAAGGGTCTCCCTAGCCACAAGACACAATGATTGAGTGACTCAGATTAAGCTAATAAATATTGGTGTGTTTTGACAGGTGGCCAATGGCCCAAGGTCAATTGTGCCACAGTTTAAATACGTAGCTTTATATATTGTTATGTCATCACTGGGGACCTGTCATAACCAGAGGCCAGGCAATCTCCACTGTGTGTATGGCTAATATGGGAGATATATTAGTGTCTGGCTGATAAATAATCCACTGTTGTAATAAAGTGTGACAGTGGCAGCTAGTGGCAGGCAGGAGATAGATATATTTCCTCTGGGTGTTTCTCCCACTACCTTCTGTCCTGTAAATAGACAGGAATTAATGGGATGATGGTGATGATGACAACAGAAGTCTGTCGCCAATGTGAAGGGGTCAAAGTCACAACATTAAATAGTTCAGAGTTATGGCCACACATATCTCTCCTATTGTCCAGCTAATGAGTGAGAGGGCTAGCAAGTCAGTAAGCTCTGTACCCACCCAGCTACCGTGGAATCCCTACCTAGTCAGGCATTCATCTCTCTATAGTGAGATGAACACCTGTCTAGGCTCAGAGCCAGCCACCTCCATAACCATAGACTCAGCAGAACAGACTGATGAACACCTCCACATACTGTACACTGTACATCTCTCCAACCACATACACATACAGTATGCAGATCTGCTGTGTCACCTGTGTTTCCATACTAGCAAATTAGCTAAACTCAAAGTGGATAATCAATCAATTTGATGGTTAAGTGGACCAAAATTGCCATAAATATACAGTTCAATTTAAGACTGGGAGTGAAGCAATGTTATTACAGTAAACTAAAACTGAAACTAAACTGAAAACTGAATAGTTTTTTCATGATTAGTTAACTGAAATAAAATAATGAACAGACTTGTTTGAAAAACTAAAACTATACTGAAACTCAGCGGCGTGGAACTAGTTTTACACGGAGTTACATTATTTTCCCGAGTTGATTATCCCTTTTATACCAAGGCTATAATTGAAAACATTTCCGCAAGAAATATAGAAATGTGTTCAACATCCACTGAAGTAGCTAGCAAGTTTACCAAATTAACCAAATTGAACCAAATTGAACAATGCCAATAATGTTTTCAATTCGACTTTGGCTTTCAAAACCAGCTCAAACATAGAACATGTAAGAATGAACTTCATAGTCATTGAATAATACTGTACATTATAGGGAATCATAAAACTGGTTGTTTGGATCCTGGATGCTGATTGGACAAGCAGCGTTCCAAGCCGTGCTGTATTGGCGGTCACAGGCATAGCATGCCTGCTAACAGTTCCATCTGAAAATTATCACTGCGCCCCCATAACAATATCATGTTCATGTCCGAATCATCTCTTGTATTTATCTAAACTCGCACATTATTTCCCTTTGCTTCCAGTCTAGCATTTCGTTTGGTACAGCGGGGGTTAATATAAGCATCACTGTCTGCCTGATCTCTGTATCATAGACGCCTTTCTGTGTTTACAAACATTGTCGCAAGAGGGCGATGCGTGCAGATTGGTGGCAGAACAAGGGGGGTTCAAATATGGAACACCAACAACAAAAGCCTCTATTTACATGTTTCTTATGAGTGCATTTCACACTACTTTTGGATTACAATTGAATGTTTGTGTTTTCATCACAAATCAACTGCATTATTCTTAAAATACACTTCAACCAGTAAAATGGCTCTTTGGCTAGCTTTTGTTACAGCCTATATCAATGAGCGTTAGCATTATAGCTAACAACTGCTGCATCCCAAATAGTTATTTTGCAAAGATCACATCCAAATATAATCTTAGCGAATATTCAGGCAAGAATCAAAACGTCATTGTACGCATATGAGAACCCCAAAAAGTTATTTTGTAATAAAACGTAAATCTAGGCAATGTTGAATGGGCACAGATGGCGATGGCTTTCTTACTGCTGCAAGAGTTGCACGCATCTGTGCATTACGTCAGTGTGTCGTGTACTGGAAAAGGGTCTATACATAGAGAGTGAACAGTGCCCAGACGAGACGAGACAACTTTTTCTGAGCTAGGCGAAATCACACCGTCATTATCATGGACATATCCAAGTAATGCCTAATGAAAAAAAGCTCACCAAACAACATTGCAGCTACAGCGTACTGCCATTCCAGGTTCAATGACTGAATTAACTGTTTTTTAGCTAGCTAGCAAATGTGAAGAACGTTATCGAGCCTGCAAAGCAACCATTTTGTTGGGAACGGTTGACCACTCCTTTTGCATAGCTATGCAACTATGCAAAAATAATTAACGACTGGGTCTGTAGCAACATGACTAAAATAACTAACAACCAGATTTTTGTCCGGACTATATCTTTTGGTGGAAGAATGAAATTGTATTCATGTTCTTATCAAAATAACACTAATGAAAATATGTATCGTAAGTCATTGTTATTTTAATATGTTGGTAACAGTTTTATAAAAGCAATAAGGCATGCGAGGCAGTGCTGGGGCTCCCGAGTGTCGCAGCGGTCTAAGGCACTGCATCTCAGTGCTAGAGGCGTCACTACAGACCCAGATTCGATTTGAGGCTGTATCACAACCGGCCGTGATTGGGAGTCCCATAGGGTGGTGCACAATTGTCCCAGCATGGTTAGGGTTTGGCCAGGGTAGGCCGTCATTGTAAATAAGAATTTGTTCTTAACCGACTTGCCTAATTAAATAAAGGTTAAATAAAATTTTAATAAATAAAAGTATCATGAATACAGTCACAGGTAAATTGCCGAACAGGCCGAACAACGGCATTTACTTCAGACTGTCACGTTCTGACCATAGTTCTTTTGTCTTTTCGTTGTCTTAGTGTTGGTCAGGACGTGAGCTGAGTGGGCATTCTATGTTGTGTGTCTAGTTTTCCTGTTTCTGTGTTTGGCCTGATATGGTTCCCAATCAGAGGCAGGTGTTAGTCGTTTGTCTCTGATTGGGAGCCATATTTAGGTACCCTGTTTTGTGTTGGGTTTTGTGGGTGGTTGTCTTCTGTCTTTGTGTCTATGCACCAGATAGGACTGTTTTGGTTTTTCACATTTATTGTTTTGTAGTTTGTAGTGTTCACGTTTTTGTCATTATTAAAACATGATAAACACTAACCACGCTGCGCTTTGGTCTGATCCCTGCTACATCTCCTCTTCAGACGAAGAGGAAGAAATCTGCCGTTACACAGACTGTATTCACGATGCAGCACTGCCTCTTGTGTCTTATTGTTTCAATAATTGACGCTATAGAATGCCCTTCAATCCAAACAAAAACAAGTATTCAACATGCCATGGAATAAAATAAACTATCATGAATTACTCTATGTTCAGTGATTTGTTTTTTGTTTTTGAGGGGGGCAAAATCGAATGGGGTTTTCCAGCTTTTTTTCTAATGGAGTGTTCAAGCTTCTGAATCTAGCACGTCACATTGAGATTGACTTTATACTTTAAAGGTGGACTCAGCGAGATGACGTTGCCACGAGCAGCACCACAGATATTGGGAGCGTTTGAGTGGTAAGGCTAAAGCAACCGACAGTAGACTAAAGTCGAGGAGTGAAGTCGGGAGAGGTGCATCTGTGACACCCGAAAGTGGCAAGAAGTGACATCCTCAAAAACACCAAAACTATACAACACATTCATGGCTACTACCCTCCCACGCATAGGCTACTTTATGTCCCTAACACTAAAACTGAAAATAAATCATATAAAAACGTATTAGAAATGTTTCAATAAAACCTAAACTAAATTAAACTAGTAAAGTCGATCTGAAAACAAACTGAAACTAAACTGAATTTCAAATCAAATCTTAAAACGAATAGAAATAAAAATGAATATAAAAACACAAAACTACAGTTTAATAGCCTCGGAGTGCAGTTCACAGATGATTTTTGGCCTGTGTTTTGGGCATCTTTCTCTGATATGAAATGGCAAAGCAAATGAAATGAAATAACACAGCATATGGAGGCAAGATTTCCTCTCTGGGCACTGGGCTTAGGATGACTCACTGAGCCAATTCTGGGCACAAGTATGTGTGTGTGTGTGTGTGTGTGTGTGTGTGTGTGTGTGTGTGTGTGCACACAAGTGTGTGTGTGTCCATGCACTGTTCTCTGTGTGTTCTTGTGCATCACTGTCTATACGTAAATGTTGTCTGTTGTCTGAATGTACTGTATGAGATCATGTTTGTGGCAGCCGGTGCACTAATTGCCTGCATAGGAGACAGAGTAAGTATCATTAGGTCCAACGACACACTGTATGAAGGATGGTCTGAAAACACAGAGGAGCGTACCCATCCATCCTCCCTTAAAAACCAAGGCAGCCTCTCTAGTCATCCCTGTTAGACCCTCCCCTCAGGCCATGTGAAGACTAGAGTACAGTTATAAAGCACGTCCACGCATCCTACAGCTACAGACTCAAGACTGAAGCCCTCTAATATATACGGTCATACACTGGAGCTTGCTCTCTTTGAGAAACACACTGACAGTTTGTTCACAGGCTGAGCCCTCTGCATGGTAGCACTGGACTGCATTTGCTCTTACTGCTGACTCATTGGGTGTGACAGGTGAGACCTCCGAAGCTGTGTGTGAGTGTGTGTGTGTGTGTGTGTATGGGTCTGTAAATAAGAAGAAAGACTTGAAGATGGGTTGGGAATTAAGCTTTCCTTATCAGCCTGAGGTAGTCATCGTTTGATGTTGATGAACAGCAAACTCCCCAAGTTTCCAGATACATCGATGAAGTAAAAAAAGATCAAACTGAAGCAAACTACTTCTATCCAGCATTGTCTGGGCTGCATGATGCATTTGCAGGTAGCAGCATCAGGGTCGTTCCACGAAATGAGGGCCTTCTGCATCCCTTTGATATTTTAAGTTGACATTGTGCACAAATATTTAATTTGAAAAGCCTGTTATAGTAAATTAATTGCCCTTTAATATAGACCACATGGAAAACTCTATATACACTACATGGTCAAAAGTATGTGGATACCTGCTTGTCGAACATTTCATTTCAAAATCATGGGTATTAATATGGAGTTGGTCCCCATTTGCTGCTATAACAGCCTCCACTCTTCTGGGAAGGCTTTCCACTCGATATTGGAACATTGCTGCGGGGACTTGCTTCCATTCATCCACAAAAGCATTAGTGAGGTCGGGCACTGATGTTGGGCAATTACGCCTGGCTTGAAGTCGGCGTTCCAATTCATCCAAAAAGTGTTTGATGGGGTTGAGGTCAGAGCTCTGTGCAGGCCAGTCAAGTTCTTACACACCGATCTCGACAAAACATTTCTGTATGGACCTCACTTTGTACACGGGGGCATTGTTATGCTGAAACAAAAAAAGGCCTTCGCCAAACTGTTGCCACTTTAGTTGGAAGCACAAAATCATCTAGAATGTCATTGTATGCTGTAATGTTAAGATTTCCCTTCACTGGAACTAAGGGGCTGAGCCCAAACCATAAAAAATAGCCCCAGACCATTATTCCTCCTCTACCAAACTTTACAGTTGGCACTATGAATTGCATAAGGTAGCATTCTCCTGGCATCTGCCAAACCCAGATTAGTTCGTCGGACTGCCAGATGGTAAAGAGTGACTCATCACTCCAGAGTCCAATGGCAGCGAGCTTTACGCCAGCCGACCCTTGGCATTGCGCATGGTGATCTTAGGCTTGTGCGTGGCTGCTCGGCCATGGAAACCCATTTCATGAAGCTCCAGATTAACAGTTTTTGTGCTGACGTTGCTTCCAGAAGCAGTTTGGAACTCGGTAATGAGTGTTACTCCTAGACGTTTCCACTTCACAATAACAGCACTTACAGTTGCCCGGGGCAGCAGGGCAGAAATTTGACAAACTTACTTGTTGGAAAGGTGGCATCCTATGATAGTGGCTTGTTGAAAGTCACTGAGCTCTTCAGTACGGGCCATTCTACTTTCAATGTCTGTCTATGGAGATTGCATGGTTGTGTGCTCAATTGTATATACTTGTCAGCAACGGGTGTGGCTGAAATAGCCAAATCCACTAACATGAACTAACATACTTTTGGCCATGTAGTGTATAACCAATTCCTCCTTTGGCCGCCTCTCCTTCCAGTTCTCTGCTGCCAATGACTGGAACGAACCACAAAAATCTCTGAAACTGGAAACACTTATCTCCCTCACTAGCTTTTAAGCACCAGCTGTCAGAGCAGCTCACAGATTACTGCACCTGTACATAGCCCATCTATAATTTAGCCCAAACAGCTACCTCTTCCCTACTGTATTTATTTATTTATTCATTTTGCTCCTTTGCACCCCATTATTTCTATTTCTACTTTGCACATTCTTCCACTGCAAATCTACCATTCCAGTGTTTTACTTGCTATATTGTATTTACTTCGCCACCATGGCATTTTTTGCCTTTACCTCCCTTATCTCATCTCATTTGCTCACATTGTATATAGACTTATTTTTCTACTGTATTTCTGACTGTATGTTTGTTTTACTCCATGTGTAACTCTGTGACCTCAGAGTTACACTGTGTCGAACTGCTTTGCTTTATCTTGGCCAGGTTGCAATTGTAAATGAGAACTTGTTCTCAACTTGCCTACCTGGTTAAATAAAGGTGAAATAGAAATATAAAAATATAAATAAAGACAAATTTCATCATTTTGACCTCGTCCCTCTGTGCAACCTCTGTGACTTCTGGGAAGATTTTAACCCACTTAATCCCAACATTTTCACCATCATTGTAAAGCCCTAGTTATTTTGTTGCTTTGACAAAGTCATTTCTAAAGATTATTATTTATTTAATGTGATTAGTGATTCATTTCATTAAAGTAAAAAGAACAACATGTCCCTAATTTTTTAGGTCAACCCTGTTACGTGAACTGAACTCTAGTTTTAATACGGTGAAACTGTTCCTTTTTAAATATTTTTTTCAAAAGAAAGATGAACATCTAATAGTCAAATCCTAAAATGTAAAAGCAGGTGAACTGGTTCTACTCTTATAGGCAATTGTCTGCTGTTTTGTGGTGGAAAACTGAGCGGGTCGAGCATAACACTGTTACCCATTGATAGAAAGGCTAGAAATGTTTTAACAAATAAACAATTTTTGCACAAAACAAACTTCCGTTCCCCCTGTTACAAGGGAATTTATAGATGATTTAAGATGATGTCGTCAACCCTGTTACAGTCAACCCTGTTACAGTCAACCCTGTTACTTTATTTGGCACTTAATAGGCATTATAGTATTTTTATTTATTTAACCTCTTGAGATGTTTTTTTTTTTACACGATTCAAAAGGCAACTAATTGGTGGAACAACCCAGCAGCAGCATTGTTTTTTGAGGTGCACAGTGTCTACACACTGCTAAGGAAATCTGCTCGTGAAATGTGTCCTGCCAGCAGTTTTAAATAAACCCCTTCCAATAAACAGCTCAGTCCGAGTGCCACCTTTTCCTTTTTCAGCACACTTCATGTTTCTTCATTATCAAGCCTGCATGGCCCTCATGGAGGCAGGAAAATCCACTCACAACCTCAAACTCCTCTCTCCCACTCACTCTCTAAACCTCCTCACTCTCTCTCTCCATCTCCCTGAGCACTGTGTGTGTGTGTGTGTGTGTGTGTGTGTGTGTGTGTGTGTGTGTGTGTGTGCGTGCGTGCGTGCGTGCGTGCGTGCGTGCGTGCGTGCGTGCGTGCGTGCGTGCGTGCGTGCGTGCGTGCGTGCGTGCGTGCGTGCGTGCGTGTGTGTGTGTTTGCACGATGCACAAGACATCCATTAATAGTTGTCCATTGTCAAGGCAATTCTAACTATTAAAATGCTAAATCAACCAAAGCAATGTTGAACGTTGGAATTTAGAATATTTGGTTGATAAGAGCAGCAGCGTTGATTTGAAACCCATTCTATTTCTTTGCTATGGCGATTCAATTCAATATACTTACAGTACCAGTCAAAAGTTTGGGCACACTTACTCGTTCAATTTTCTTTATTTTTACTATTTTCTACATTGTAGAATAATAGTGAAGACCTCAAAACTATGAAATAACACATATGTAATCATGTAGTAACCAAAAAAGTGTTAAGCAAATCAAAATGTATTTTAGATTCTTCAAAGTAGCCACCCTTTGCCTTGATGACAGCTTTGCACACTCTTGGCATTCTCTCAACCAACTTCACCTGGAATGCGTTTCCAACAAGGAGTTCCCACATATGCTGAGCACTTGTTGGCTGCTTTTCCTTCACTCTGCGGTCCAACTCATCCTAAACCACCTCAATTAGGTTGAGGTCGGGTGATTGTGGAGGCCAGGTCATCTGATCCAGCACTCCATCATTCTCCTTCTTGCTCAAATAGCCCTTACAAAGCCTGGAGGTGTGTTGGGTCATTGTCCTGTTGAAAAACAAATGATAGTCCCACTATGCGCAAACCAGATGAGATGCGCATCGCTGCAGAATGCTGTGGTAGCCATGTTGGTTGAGTGTGCCTTGAATTCTAAATAAATCACAGACAGTGTCACCAGAAAAGCACCCCCACACATCACACCTCCTCCTCCATGCTTCACGGTGGGAACCACACATGCTGAGATCATCCATTCACCTACTCTGCGTCTCACAAAGACACGGCGGTTGGAACCAAAAATCTCACATTTGGACTCATCAGACAAAAGGACATATTTCCACCGGTCTAACATCCATTGCTCATGTTTATTGGCCCAAGCAAGTCTCTTCTTATTATTGGTGTCTTTTAGTAGTGGTTTCTTTGCAGCAATTCAACCATGAAGGCCTGATTCACAGTCTCCTCTGAACAGTTGATGTTGAGATGTGTCTGTTACTTGAACTCTGTGAAGCATTTATTTGGGCTGCAATCTGAGGTGCAGTTAACTCTAATGAAGTTATCCTCTGCAGCAGAGGTATCTCTGGGTCTGACTTTCCTTTGGCGTACCTCATGAGAAACAGTTTCATCATAGCGCTTGATGCTTTTTGCGACTGCACTTGAAGAAGTTCATGAAAGCTTCCGGATTGACTGACCTTCATGTCTTAAAGTAATGATGGACTGTCGTTTCTCTTTGCTTAGCTGTCATCCAGGCAAAGGTTGGCTACTTTGAAGAATCTCAAATATAAAATAAATGTTGATTTGTTTAACACTTTCTTGGTGATTCCATATGTGTTATTTCATAGTTTTGTATTATTATTCAACAATGTAGTAAAAATTGAGAAAAACCCTTGAATGAGTAGGTGTGTTCAAACTTTTGACTGGTACTGTACATTTGAATATGATGATATCACAATTGAAAATAGTAACTTTACTTAAGTAAAGTTGAGGGCCGGAAAACCGTGCCAATATATCCTCCAAACACCGGCTTTGACAGAATTATCACTTTTATACAACGGGTTAGCAACATTTTCAAATAATGATTGACATATTTGCATAAAAACGTTATTTTATGAATTTATTCATACTATTTCATCCTTCCACATGATATAGTCCCGACACAAACAGTTGCTAACTTTTTTTGTTCTGTATCAATGGACGTTCGTTCTAAATGTTCAATTGCCATACTGGCTGGTAACCTTCTTATTCCTTGCTTGCTACTGTAGCTAGCCAACTACGGCTAACCTTTCAGGCACGTCAAACAGTGCAGCCAGAATAACAGTAAAGAACCTGCGTTTGCGTTTGTTTAAGATGTTTTCTAGTGACATTTATTTGGATACATCCATAACAATGAGCTAATGATGCACAATTTGGCCTGGCATAGAAAATGTGCTGTCTCGTCAGGACAATGTTGTTCAGAGGAACTAGCTGGAAAGACTGCAAACTAGCTGCATTTGGTAAAAAAAAAAAAGAACACACTTATTTATCTATCTATCTTTATATATCTGGGATCTATACAAGATCCAGCTCCTGTGGAATCAACTCAGTCACCTGGGGAAATGTTCTCATGAAAAGTTGCAAGGCCTTCGTGTGCTAATTAATGGGGGGCCAGACTGAAGGGTGGGGTATGTCAATGGTTGCATGATAGTACACACAATTTCCTATTGGCTGTTCTTTTCAAACTATGTTAGTACATGAAATGGCTCCTTGGATCGAGCATGGGATTATGGATGACAGTGACTAACCTTGTCTTTAAGGCCCAGGACATGGTAACTCAAGAGCTCTAGTGGATGTGTAGAGGCAAAGCTGGACGTCTTCTCTAATTATCTGACTGCAGAAACAGAGGAGCATAAAAAACATGCCCAAATGTGTGTTTGTGTGTGGGTCTTACCTCTCTGGCGGCTTCTGTGTAGTCAATCTTGAGATTGCCCATGGCCTTGATGATAGCCATGATGGACTGGATGGTGTTGCTGTAGACCACAGCTATGTACTGCTTACACTCATCTTCTGAGTAGCCATCCTCATGGATGATCCTGATCGGGAAGGAAAACAAACCTGAGCATTCTTCTGATGGACACCTACACCACCCGATGTCACAGGAAGGCCATAAAGATCATCAAGGACAACAACCACCCGAGCCACTGCCTGTTCACCCCGCTATCATCCAGAAGGCGAGGTCAGTACAGGTGCATCAAAGCAGGGACCGAGAGACTGAAAAACAGCTTCTATCTCAAGGCCATCAGACTGTTAAACAGCCACCACTAACATTTAGTGGCCGCTGCCAACATACTGACTCAACTCCAGCCACTTTAATAATGGGAATTGATGGAAATTATGTAAAAATGTATCACCAGCCACTTTAAACAATGCCACTTAATATAATGTTTACATACCCTACATTACTCATCTCATATGTATATGTATATACTGTACTCTATATCATCTACTGCATCTTGCCATCTTTATGTAATACATGTATCACTAGCCACTTTAAACTATGCCACTTTATGTTTACATACCCTACATTACTCATCTCATATGTATAGACTGTACTCTATACCATCTACTGCATCTTGCCTATGCCGTTCTGTACCATCACTCATTCATATATATTTATGTACATATTCTTTATCCCTTTACACTTGTGTGTATAAGGTAGTAGTTGTGGAATTGTTAGATTACTTGTTGGTTATTACTGCATTGTCGGAACTAGAAGCACAAGAATTTCGCTACACTCGCATTAACATCTGCTAACAATGTGTATGTGACAAATAAAATTTGATTTGGATTTGATTTGATGTCACTCAAGTCAGGAACAGTGTTGGGGATAATGTGTTACGATGACAATGACATCAGTGATGCTGACAGTGTGGCGTATTGACAACTCTTTAGGTGCTAACAGGAACGTTCATGTTCATCTATTCTGTTGTGTCGTCAGCACATGTTAAGGGTGAGCACTGATGCTTTTGTAGCCGGTCCAACTCAAGGTGTCATAAAACATTTTTTTTATAATGCACCCCCCCCAACATTAACAATAGTTTCCCATGACCCGCCCCTTGTACTGTAAAACGTATTTAACACCCTCTCCCCTCATAGAATTAACTCAAAATAATGTTTACGAGGACAAATAATAATAACTTTAGCAACCCTGTGTTTATAAATGTTGATATTGACTTTGTCACTTCAGTATGCTTTTGTGGCACAGTCGATCCCACGCAGGGCTACGGGCCAGAAGTTTGATGGTTCGCCGACCACCATAGACAAACTCACTCATCCTGCCTGTTTCATTACACTACGACCAATGATCAGCTAGTGGGAAATCTGATATTCTACATTTTGATGCCATATTTCTAATTATATAGAATATATGCAACACATTTTCCACCAACAGGTTTCTCTGCCAATGCACCACATAACCAATTAACAAAGCATACTGACGTAGGCACTTCATTATCATGTTCAACACCGCAATAATAGACAAAAATGCTGGTTGGAGGATTCCGGATATCCTCCTTATTCCATCTTGGTTCCCATGAACCGAATAAAAAATACAAGTTAAATGGGTTTGCATCGCATTTTCAACTCTAGGACTGGTTTTGTCACAATTTGTTTTACATATACACTTGAAGTCGAAAGTTTACATACACTTAGGTTGGAGTCATTAAAACTCGTTTTTCAACCACTCCACAAATTTCTTGTTAACAAACTATAGTTTTGGAAAGTCGGTTAGGACATCTACTTTGTGCATGACACAAGTAATTTTTCCAACAATTGTTTACAGAACTGAAAAAGCATGTGCGAGCAAGGAGGTCTACAAACCTGACTCAGTTACACCAGCTCTGTCAGGTGGAATGGGCCAAAATGCACCCGACTTATTGTGGGAAGTTTGTGGAAGGCTACCCGAAACATTTGACCCAAGTTAAACAATTTAAAGGCAATGCTACCAAATACTAATTGAGTGTATGTAAACTTCTGACCCACTGGGAATGTGATGAAATAAATAAAAGCTGAAATAAATCATTCTCTCTTCTATTATTCTGACATTTCACATTCTTAAAATAAAGTGGTGATCTTAACTGACCTAAGACAGGGAATTTTTACTAGGATTAAATGTCAGGAATTGTGAAAAACCGAGTTTAAATGTACTTGGCTAAGGTGTACGTAAACTTCTGACTTCAACTGTATATACAGTATATATATATAAATATATATATAACAAAAACATAAATGCAACATGTAAAGTGTTTGTCTCTTGTTTCATGAGCTGAAATAAAAGAACACAGAAAGTTTCCATACGCACAAAAAGCGTATTTCTCTCAAATGTTGTGCACAAATGTGTTCACATCCATGTTAGTGAGCAATTCTCCTTAGCCAAGATAATCCATCCACCTGACAAGTGTGGCATATCAAGAAGCTGATAAAACAGCATGATCATTACACAGGTGCACCTTGTGCTGGGGACATACAAAGCCACTCTAAACTGTGCAGTTTTGTCACACAACACAATGCCACAGATGTCTCAAGTTTTGAGGGAGTGTGCAATTGGCATGCTGACTGCAGGAATGTCTACCAAAGCTGTTGCCACAGAATTGTTAATTTCTCTACCATAAACCACCTCCAACGTTGTTTTAGAGAATTTAGCAGTACGTTCAACCGGCCTTCGACCACGTGTATGGTATCGTGTGGGTGAGCGGTTTGCTGATGTCAACATTGTGAAGTGAGTGCCCCATGGTGGCAGTGGCGTTATGGTATGGGCAGGCAAAAGCTACAGACAACGAACACAATTGCATTTTATTGATGGCAATTTGAATGCACAAAATACAGTGACGAGATCCTGAGGCCAATTGTGAGGCCCATTTTTTTTATGTATCTGTGACCAACATATCTGTATTGCATATCTGTATTCATGTGAAATCAATATTATTAGCGCCTAAATTTCTGATTTCCTCATTATGAACTTCAGCTCAGTAAAATCAATGAAATTGTTGCACGTTGCGTTTATATTTTTGTTCAGTGCGTGTATATATACAGTCCATTCTGAAAGTATTCAGTTCCCTTGACTTCTCCCACATTTTGTTACGTTACAGCCTTATTCTAAAATGGATGAAATAGTTTTTTCCCCCCTCATAAATCTACACACAATACCCCATAATAAAGCAAAAACAGGTTTGTACAGATTTTAGCAAATGTATTAAAAATAAGAAACTGAAATATCACATTTACATAAGTATTTTGACCCTTTACTCAGTACTTTGTTGAAGCACCTTTGGTAGCGATTCCAGCCTTGAGTCTTCTTGGGTATGACGCTACAAGCTTGGCACACCTGGATTTGGGGAGTTTCTCGCATTCTTCTCTGCAGATCCTCCCAAGCTCTGTCAGGTTGGATGGGGAGCGCTGCTGCACAGCTATTTTCAGGTCTCTCTAGAGATGTTTGATCGGGTTCAAGTCTGGGCTCTGGATGGGCCACTCAAGGACATTCTGAGACTTGTCCCGAAGCCACTTCTGCGTTGTCTTGGCTGTGTGCTTAGGGTCGTTGTCTTGTTGGAAGGTGAGCCTTCGCCCCAGTCTGAAGTCCTGAGTGCTCTGGAACAGGTTTTAATCAAGGATCTCTCTGTACTTTTCTCCGTTAATCTTTCACTCAATCCTGACTTGTCTCCCAGTCCCTGTCACTGAAAAACATTTCCACAGCAAGATGCTGCCACCACCACGGTTCACTGTAGGGATGGTGCCAGGTTTCCTCCAGATGTGGCGCTTGGCATTCAGGCCAAAGATTTCAATCTTGGTTTCCAGAGAATCTTGTTTCTCATGTTCTGAGAGTCCTTTAGGTGCCTTTTGGCAAACTCCAGCGAGCTGTCGTGTCTTTAACTGAGGAATGGCTTCCGTCTGGCCGCTCTACCATAAAGGGCTGGTTGGTAGAGCGCTGCAGAGATGGTTGTCCTTCTGGAAGGTTCTCCCATCTCCACAGAGGAACTCTGGAGCTCTGTCAGAGTGACACTCGAGTTCTTGGTCACCTCCTTGACCAAGGCCCTTCTCCCCCGATTGCTCAGTTTGGCAGGGCAGCCAGCTCTAGGAAGAGTCTTGGTGGTTCAAAACTTCTTCCATTTAGGAATGATGGAGGCCATTGTGTTCTTGGGGACCTTCAGTGCCGTAGAAATGTTTTGGTACCCTTCCCCAGATCTGTGCCGCAGCACAATTCTGTCTCAGAGCTCTATGGACAATTCCTTCGACCTCATGGCTTGTTTTTGCTCTGACATGCACTATCAACTGTGGGACCTTATATAGTAGACAGGTGTGTGCCTTTCCAAATCATGTCCAATCAATTGAATTTACCACAGGTTGACTCCAATCAAGTTGTAGAAACATCTCAAGGATGATCAATGGAAATGTGATTCACCTGAGCTCAACTTCGAGTCTCATAGTAAAGGGTCGGAATACGTATGTAAATAAGGTATGTCCGTTTTTTTTTTTTATAAATTTGCCAACATTTATAAAAACCTGTTGTCACTTTGTCATTATTGGTTATTCTGTGTAGATTGATGCGCAAAATGTTTAATTTAATCAATTTTAGAATAAGTCTGTAACGTAACAAAATGTGGGAAAAATCAAGGGGTCTGAATACTTTCCGAATGCACTGTATATCCACCAGCGTTATATATATATATAAGATATATATATATATGGATATATCTAGATAGATAGATAATGTATTGTCATAAATAATTGAATTGTAAAGGTTAATAAGGCTGGGGGAACCCTTCATAGAGGGTTCTAGGTAGAACTATATACAGGGGTTCTATGAAGAAGTCTACATACAGGGTTTTAGGTAGAACCCTCTGCAAAGGGTTCCATATGGTGACAAACCGAAGAACCCTACAGTACATGGTTCCACATGGCACCTTTTCTTTCTAAGAGTGGTATATTAAAAGGTAGCACACGGAGAAGCGTAGTGCATAAGGGAAGTACCAAAACACCTTGATAAAGGGGAGGCGCATGCAAGCAGATGGGGAAATTTGACTAGTAGATATATAGTAAAACCTGCAAATAGCGAACGTAAACCAGGGTAAAACGTACTACCGTCCCCGGTGCCCAGTAAAAAAAACACACAACCCTCCCCAGTGAGAAAAAATTCATAATTTGGATCACCCCTATCCTCCATTAAATTACACTCTGTCCCTTTGAACAGCAAAATTATTATAGATGACGTCACACACGCCGTTGCATGTGTGCAGGGTAACCTTTTTGTCTTCCATCAAAACCAATACAGGTGGTTGGTGGACAAAACAAAGCTTTGGATGTCATTAGTCACGTGCTTCTGATGAAGTGATACACACTGTCGGCACACTGCTTCGACGTAAACTGCTTAACGATTTTGAAGCGTGCCTCAGAGCCAGTAACAAACGTAACATGACTAAGGATAGTCACCACTTTCTTATATTTAAATAATAATGTTATACGGTTTCTATACAAATATCTAATAGGCAAAAATATTGACAGAACTGAAATTTGCAGTGTACAAACTTGAACAGGAATGGCATTTACTCTCATGGGTGGACAAAAATAACTATCTGAAAGCCACGCCCCCAATAGGCCACACCAAACATGTTAATTTAACCATCAGTTGGATTTGTATCCACTTTCATGCTGGGTTGATGCAGTAGCTGATTTTAAAAAAATAGTATGGGGGTCTCTTTCAGGTAGTTATATTTGGCCACCTGTGAGAGTAAATCTAATTCCTGTTCATTATGTTAATAATACCCTGAACAGATGACATTTACAATCACCAGTGGCCAAAAATAATTATCTGAAAGCCACATCCCTACTAAGCTACGCCTCCAGTCTTCTAATCTGTCCCAGTCGGAACATAGCTCAATAACCCAACTAAGTGACCCAACTGGCTGGGTCAAAATAACCCCATGTGTGTTCTGTCCAATATTCACCCAGTGCTGGGTAGTTTAAAAAAAATGTTGGAGTGCAAGGTGCTACGTTTAGTTGCTAAGAGTTTGGATATTCAATCAATGACCGTAATGTTTAGTAGCATATTAGCTCTTTTACTCTGCAGTCCTGTGCAAACCTCCTCTGTGTGTAATACATCTTGTCTCCCCTGTGTGTTGGTATCTGATCCACTTCTCAGCTTGTCATGCACAAGGGAACGCTCTGCATGTTAAGTGTGTGTGTGTGTGTGTGTGTGTGTGTGTGTGTGTGTGTGTGTGTGTGTGTGTGTGTGTGTGTGTGTGTGTGTGTGTGTGTGTGTGTGTGTGTGTGTGTGTGTGTGTGTGTGTGTGTGTGTGTGTGATGCTAGCGTCCAGACTTCATCAGAATGCAGGAGGCAGTGCAGAGAGAGCACAGGAGCACCAGGACAACCGCACATGAATCCCAACGCAATATATCACCTCATAGGAAAAGTACAGGGATTTAACCCAGTTAGTTACCTATGAAATATTGTAATTCTATCTGAAGGTGTTGAATAAAGCAACCATTTTTACAGCATTTTACTGGTCTCCCTGGCCTCCTTTTATGTTGACACATGATCTCTGTGGTAAGAGACGGAGCTAATGCTTAAAGAGCTGAGACGGCTTGTGTGTTATGAGTGTGTGTCTGTCTCCCAGGTACTGATTTTCCTATGTGGCCGTGTTACAGTAATAACCTGGGCTTAGAGCTACAGTCTGTACTCTACTCTACACTCATGAAAAATGTAGTCATTGCCTGGCTAGCACACAGGAATGTGAATAATTAAACCATTTGGGTGTGTGTGTGTGTGTGTGTGTGTGTGTGTGTGTGTGTGTGTGTGTGTGTGTGTGTGTGTGTGTGTGTGTGTGTGTGTGTGTGTGTGTGTGTGTGTGTGTGTGTCAGGCAAAGACATACACATGTTTTGTATCCGTCATTGGTGAACGTGTCCCTGTAATTGAGTGTCGGCTTGATCAGTCATTACAGTAACCACAGGGCTAGAACTAGAGGTCAACCGATTAATCGGCATGGGAATTAGGGCCGATTTCAAGTTTTGAAAACAATCGGTAATCGGCCTTTTTGGACGCCGATTATGGCCGATTACATTGCAATCCACGAGGAAACTGCGTGGCAGGCTGACCACCTGTTACGCGAGTGCAGCGTCAAAAGGACCTTGTGGCTACAAGGAGCCAAGGTTAGTTGCAAGCTAGCATTAAACTTATCTTATAAAAAAACAATCAATCTTCACATAATCACTAGTTAACTACACATGGTTGATGATATTACGAGGTTATCTAAGCTTGTCCTGCGTTGCATATAATCAATGTGGTGCCTAGGAATTTATCATTGAATCACAGCCTACTTCAACTTCGCCAAACGGGTGATGATTTAACAAAAGCGCATTCGCGAAAAAAGCACAATCGCTGCACAAATGTACCTAACCATAAACATTAACGCCTTTCTTAAAATCAATACACAGAAGTATATATTTTTAAACCTCCATATTTAGTTAAAATAAATTAATGTTAGCAGGCAATATTAACTATGGAAATTGTGTCACTTCTCTTGCGTTCAGTGCAAGCAGAGTCGGGGTATATGCAACAGTTTGTGCCGCCTGGCCTTTTGCGAACTGTGTGAAGACCATTTCTTCCTGACAAAGACCGTAATTAATTTGCCAGAATTTTATCAAAATTATGACATAACATTGAAGGTTGTGCAATGTAACAGCAATATTTAGACTTAGGGTTGCCACCCGTTTGATTAAATACGAAACGGTTCCGTATTTCAGTGAAAGAATAAATGTTTTGTTTTCGAAATGATAGTTTCCTGATTTGACCATATTAATGACCTAAGGCTCGTATTTCTGTGCTTATTATGTTATAATTAAGTCTATGATATGATACTTGATAGAGAAGTCTGACTGAGCGGTGGTAGGCAGCAGCAGACTCGTAAGCATTCATTCAAACAGCACTTTCCTGCGTTTGCCAGCAGCTCTTAGCAATGCTTGAAGCACAGCGCTGTTTATGACTTCAAGCCTATCAACTCCCGAGATTAGGCTGGCAATACTAAAGTGACTATAAGAACATCCAATAGTCAAAGGTATATGAAATACAAATGGTATAGAGAGATGGTCGACGCGTCATAATTCATATAATAACTACAACCTAAAACTTCTTAACTGGGAATGTTGAACCCCCAGCTTTCATATGTTCTCATGTTCTGATCAAGGAACTTAAACGTTAGCTTTTTTACATGACACAAATTGCACTTTTACTTTCTTCTCCAACACTGTTTTTGCATTATTTAAACCAAATTGAACATGTTTCATTATTTATTTGCGGCTAAATTGATTTTATTGATGGATTATATTAAGTTAAAATAAGTGTTCATTGTTCATTCAGTATTGTTGTAACTGTCATTATATTGTCAAATATATATATATAAAAATTGTCTCATTTAATCGGTATCGGCTTTTTTTGGTCCTCCCATAATCGGTATCGGCGTTGAAAAATCATAATCGGTCAACCTCTAGCTAGAACATTCGGTGCACTGAGACTCATGCTTTCAGTAGCCAAAGACAATTATGGGCAGGAAGATGTGAGGAAGCCAGCCCAACAACCACAGCCAGGAAGACAAGAGGATTTGCCCTCCATGTATCTACCTTAAAAACAAAGTAATATGCCTATGTTCAACATGCCTGATTCTCTGCCAGGACTGCATCAGCAATGTATCAGTAGTACTGTAGATCAATCCCACAAGGAGTGAGGACGACTGGCTCACTAGGACGGATGAAACCAAAGGAGGATAGAGTGCATAATCTATTAATATTAAGGAGGTCATCATGTGTCCTTATCAGTTAGAGAAACTGTTGATTAAAGATGTCTGTAACTCACTTCATCTGCTTGACAATGGTGCTCTTCCCCGACTCCCCTGCACCTGTAGGAGGAACAGGAAACACACAGGTTAGAGGTGCATCTGCATCGCACTATTATCTCTATGCAGACTGTGTGTGTGTGCGTGCGTTTGTGTGTGTGGTCTTGCATAGGGCCGTGGCGGTCACTGAATTTCGGCAGCCGGTGATTGTCAAGCAAATAACTGTCTGTCTCACGGTAATTGACCGTTAATTAACATTAGTGGGAATCCCCTCTTTTTAGTAGAGGCCATCACTCTGTTTTCTCGCCCAATTGCATAGCCTATAGAAATGTTGTGCAAACATGAGCTCATGGGCTCTCACGAAGTGTTTGATTCGATTTTCGATTACATTCATGTCAGAGTGATTAGATGAACAATAGAGTGCTGAGTACCAGACAGTTAGCAAGTTTGGTAGGATACTAATGACCATCAGCATCAGAGTTGGGAGAAACCAAATTACCGTTATTAAACGGTCACGTGGAATTTGAATGCCTTCATGACTCGTGATCGCCGGTGTGGCGGTTATATGGTCACCGCAACAGCCCTAGGCTTGCGTGCATCCGCTGAATCATAACTGAACTCTAGCCATAACCATTCCTCTAGCAAAAACTCTTGTGACCCTCTGAAAACCTCAGACAGTCTACCTCACCTTTCTCTCGCTACACTGTACACAGGGTTGTTTATTAAATCAAATCTTATTGGTCAAATACACATATTTAGCAGATGTTATTGCGGGTCTAGTGAAAGGACATGATATATAGAGTTATGGGGGATATTGCATTCTAAACTCAGCAACAACAACAAAAAATGTCCCTTTTTCAGGACCCTGTCTTTCAAAGATAATTCGTAAAATCCAAATAATTTCACAGATCTTCATTGTAAAGGGTTTAAACACTGTTTCCCACTCTTGTTCATTGAACCATAATCAATTCATGAACATGCACTTGTGGAACGGTCGTTAAGACACTAACAGCTTACAGACGGTATGCAATTAAGGTCACAGTTATGAAAACTTAGGACACTAGAGAGGCCTTTCTACTGACTCTGAAAAACACCAAAAGAAAGATGCCCAGGGTCCCTGCTCATCTGCATGAACATGCCTTAGGCATGCTGCAAGGAGGCATAAGGACTGCAGATGTGTCCAGGGCAATAAATCACAATGTCCATAGTGTGAGACGCCTAAGACAGCGCTACAGGGAGACAGGACGGACAGCTGATCGTCCTCGCCGTGGCAGACTACGTGTAACAACACCTGCACAGGATCGGAACATCCGAACATCACACATGTGGGACAGGTACAGGATGGCAACAACAACTGCCCAAGTTACACTAGGAACGCACAATCCCTCCATCAGTGCTCAGACTGTCCGCAGTAGGCTGAGAGAGGCTGTACTGAGGGCTTGTAGGCCTGTTGTAAGGCAGGTCCTCACCAGACATCACCAGCAACAACGTCGCCTATGGGCACAAACCCACTGTCGCTGCACCAGACAGGACTGGCAAAAAGTGCTCTGTTCTGGTTTTGTCTCACCAGCGGTGATGGTCGGATTCATGTTTATGGTCGAAGGAATGAACGTTACACCGAGGTCTGTACTCTGGAGCAGGATCGATTTGGAGGTGGAAGGTCCGTCATGGTCTGGGGCGGTGTGTCACAGCATCATTGGACTGAGCTTGTTGTCATTGCAGGCAATCTCAATGCTGTGAGCTACAGGGAAGACATCCTCCTCCCTCATGTGGTCCCCTTCCTGCAGGCTCATCCTGACATGACCCTCCAGCATGACAATGCCACCAGCCATACTGTTCGTTATGTGCATGATTTCCTGCAAGACAGGAATGTCAGTGTTCTGCCATGGCCAGCGAAGAGCCCGGATCTCAATCCCATTGAGCACGTCTGGGATCTGTTGGATTGGAGGGTGAGGGCTGTTCCCGCTAGAAATGTCTGGGAACTTGCAGGTGCCATGATGGAAGAGTGGGGTAACATCTCACAGCAAGAACTGGCAAATCTGGTGCAGTCCATGAGGAGATGCACTGCAGTACTTAATGCAGCTGGTGGCCACACCAGATATTGACTGTTACTTTTGATTTTGACCCCGCCCCCCTTTGTTCAGGGACACGTTATTCCATTTCTGTTAGTCACATGTCTGTGGAACTTGTTCAGTTTATGTCTCAGTTGTTGAATCTTGTTATGTTCATACAAATATTTAGACATGTTAAGTTTGCTGAAAATAAACGCAGTTGACAGTGAGAGGACGTTTCTTTTTTTGCTGAGTTTATATTCACTCAGAGGTTTATTTTTCACTTTAATAAAGGATCCGTCTGTGGCTAGTCCTTAGTTGGTGTTGGTGGCGTTGGTGGCGTTGGTGCCTTTATGACAATTAAGGCAGATGTCAGAGAGCCTTTTTACTGAAGAATGTGTTTGTTTCATATGACTGTGTTTCGCTTTTCGTGTTTTTTTGTGTTTTCTTTTCATGTATTGTGTAATTGATGTGTATAGATATGTATAGTGAATTGTTTTTTTGTTTATGTGTTCATGCAGTGCTCATCTGCGGCAGAGACCGTGTTCTCAGCATGACTTCCTGCTTAAATAAAGGTTAAATAAAAAATTGTGGAGTGCATTCCATTTCATGGGCAATTAACACACTGGATAGCAATAGATCTTTACTCATTGTTTCTCTGTAGGAAGTATTGTAAAGACTCTGCTAAAGCCCATGAGAGGAGATAATAATTAAACCCCGAAGTGATTCCTGCAAAGCAAATTGGCCAGTTTTGATTTCTGTGTGTAACATTTCTAGTGTTGATTCGGGAGTTAAATTCACTCTGTAAGAGTGAAATCAACACTCAGTAGTGTAAAATAAAGGGAAAGGGTGATACCTAGTCAGTTGTACAACTGAATACATTCAACTGAAATGTTTCTGCCGCATTTAATCCAACCCCTCTGAATCAGAGAGGTGCGGGGGCTGCCTCAATCGACATCCATGTCATCGGCACCCGGGGAACAGTGGGATAACTGGCTTGCACAGGGGCAGAATGACATAACAACCCCCAGTGTTGGTGTTAATAACCAGAGTTATTGTTTTACACTGTGGAGAGTAAAACAGTCCCATCAAAACCACCCCCATCATTATTATATTTCCCAGCATGCTCTACTGGCAACTAGATTTTGTAGGATTGTTTTTAAATATATATGTGTTTTTGCATGTACATTGGTTAAACTTGTGCTACACAAAGATAAATATCATTTTTCTAAACTAATCCGATCAGATTTATTGCACCCGTTACAGAAATGGTTGTTCCAGTTTAAAAGGTTGTGTTAGTCTTCTTATAAATGTTAGTAACTGTGGAAGTCATTCTGAGTGTAGGTTGTTGGTGAATAAAAATTCCAGGAAGAACCCTCCAAAGTTAAATGGGTTTTCAGATGGTTCATAGATGGTTCTCGGAAGAACCTTTAAATTATAAAAAGGTTATTGGTATAACCCTTCATAGAGGGTTCTAGGTAGAACCACATACAAGGGGTTATTTGAAGAACCCTACAAAGAGTTCTAGATAGAACCCTCTGCAAAGGATTCCCCTAGGGGAACAAACCGAAGAACCTTGTATGGTTTACTTAGCACTTTTTTACTAAGCGTGTATGTGTGGGTGTCACGCCCTGACCTTAGAGATCCTTTGAATTCTCTATTTGGTTAGGTCAGGGTGTGACTAGGGTGGGCAATCTATGTTTTATATTTCTTTGTTGGCCTGGTATGGTTCCCAATCAGAGGCAGCTGTCTATCGTTGTCTCTGATTGGGGATCATATTTAGGCAGCCTGTTCCCACCTGTTGTTTGTGGGATCTTGTTTTTGTGTAGTGCCTGTTTTCACTGCAATTACGTCACCGTTTGTTTTCTGTATTTATTTTGGTGAGTTTCATTGATTAAAACATGTGGAACTCTACGCACGCTGCGCCTTGGTCCAATCATTCTAACGATCGTGACAGTGGGGTACACTATTATTGCACACAAAGTGCGTCCATGAACTCATTTAAGCTTGCCATAACAAAGAGGTTGAATTCTTATTGACTCAAGACATTTCAGGTTTTCATTTTAAATGAATTTGTAAATGTTTTGAAAACATTATTCCACTTTGACATTATGGGGTATTGTGTGTAGGCCAGTGACAGGAGATCTCTGTAATACAACATAATGTGGAAAAAGACCAGGGGTGTGAATACTTTCTGAAGGCAATGTACATTTGACACTTCCCAAGTTAAATGTACACCATTGATTTTGCTGTGTGCTCTGGGGAGAAATGATCTCAGAGCTTTTGTGACGAGGCAAGACAATGTCCTCGAGGCCTCAAACCTCATAAATCTCACTGCTATGGTTTTTATTTACTCTGACGCAAGTTATATTAAGCTATATGAACTGTTAGTGCTGTAGTGATTCAGCTCATTCTCACTGGTGTGCTCCTGTTTGGAGTGCAGGTCCCAGGTCCGGGCTCTTTCCCAGCTCCTATGCTGCCAGCGCTAGCTATGCCACTGTTGTGTTCCTGTGCTCCACCTGGCCTGGCCCTGTCATGGTGCATCCAGCCCTGCCATGACAGCCCAGAGGGGCCAACAGCACTATTCTAGCCCTGGCCTTGCCTGTCACCACCACTCACACCTCATCACGCAGGCACTCGCACTGCACTCGCGCACATAAACACACTTTCCAGAGAAGGTGGTAGTGACAGAGAGAGGGGGGGGGGAGATGAAGGGAGAGTAAGAGAGTGCATGTCCTCAATCACTAATGAAAAGCTAATTCCTCCTCCATCAGTCCGTTCCGTTCTGTTCTGTTTGTGTGTGTTTGCTGACAGACACAGAGGGAGGGCAGCATCTAATGCAAGCTGAAATGTGGGTAGGACTCAGTTGGTTGAGAGTCGTGGCTTTAAAGGCGAGCCCAGCACAGAGACGTTCTGCTCATCCATCCATGTGGATGACCTCTTTCCCATCCCTGAGGCCTAGTCCATTCAGGAATGCCTTGGTGTCTAACTCCATCCCTCTTTTTTAAGTTTAGGCCTGCATTCCGAATGGTTAAAGTAAGGATTAAGGTTTGGGATAGGTTCAAAACAATCCATTTAGGCACTCATTCCAAGTGGTTAAGTTAAGGGTTAAGGTATGGGATAGACTAAAAACAGCGTCCACGACTGGGATCGAACACGCAACCTTCTGATCCAGAGTCATGGGATTACACCCATCCACAACGCCAGAGGGAAACCCAAGTCTACTTGATGGTAATAGTTTGTTGCCCCTGGTTACTACATGATTCCATATGTGTTATGGAACATATGTTGCCCCTTTGAAGGTATTTCCCAGACTTCCTCAGGACATGGATAGAAGTCCAATTTCGACGTCAATCTTGAACGATCTCCCTGTTCTTGCACAGCAGATCTGATCATTTGATCATTTGATAAACGTGGCCAGTCCTCACAATTAGAATACCGAGTAGCAAGAGACAGAAAACATTAACAAAGCCAGGTGGCCTACTGTTCATCTTTCATTTGAACAAGCTCTCAACCCTAAAGATGCACTCACATCTCTTGACTCTCACTGCCAAGGGTTCTCTCAGACTGGAGAGTCTTGGCCCTAATCCTGCTGAGTGGGTTGGTGTTAACGTAGCATACACTGAGTCTGTATGGGTATTTGGGCAGGGGGTGGAGGGATTGACATGGAGAATGGTTTATTTATCTGAAGGGACAGACCATCTGCTGACAGAGTACAGTAGGTCAAACATGAGGACGTTGCGGTGAAGCTAGAAAATTCTACCTTTCTCAGATAAAAACACAGAGAGAGCAGCAATCAAATGACAACTCTTGGAGTCTGTTTTGAGAAAGATAAAAACAAAAAAACAAACAATGATGGATTTTCTACTTGATGACAGGAATTTCTAGTGAGCCACAGGGCAAAATCTCTTTTATTCTCCATTGAGCAAAAACAATAGAACGATCTGGTGTCAAGTGTCAGTTGTGTAGAAGTGAGGACGGAGTCAGGCGCAGGACACAGAACTGAGTAAAATAACATACTTTACTCAGAAAATTAAACAGCCAATAAATCCACGCAGGGATAACAAACTCTAACACAAAAGACTAACACAAAACCAGGAACAATCACGCACAAAACATAATGAGAACCAGAGGGTTAAATAGGGAAATAATAATAACGTAATGGGAACCAGGTGTGTACAATCAAGACAAAACAAATGGAAACAGAAACGTGGATCGGTGGCAGCTAGAAAGCCGGTGACGACGACCGCCGAACGCCGCCCGAACAAGGAGAGGCACCAACTTCGGCGGAAGTCGTGACATCTGGTGAATAATTTACTACCTCCTTTCCCTTTATAAATTATAAGGCATGTTGTTTCCATGACTTAAATGTGGTAAACTTAAAAGTTTTACTGAATTGGGTCCATATTTAGTGCAAAATGAATTATGTGTCAAAACGTATCAGCTGACAGAAAATGGATATACTGTACCAGTCAAAAGTTTGGACACACCTACTCAATCAAAGGTTTTTCTTTATTTTTTACTATTTTCTACATTGTGAAATAACACATATGGAATCATGTAGTAACCCAAAAAGTGTTAAACAAATCTAAATCTATTTGAGATTTGAGATTCTTCACAGTAGCCACCCTTTGCCTTGATGACAGCTTTGCACACTCTTGGCATTCTCTCAACCAGATTCACCTGGAATGCTTTCCCCAACAGTCTTAAAGGAGTTCCCACATATGCTGAGCACTTGTTGGCTGCTTTTCCTTCACTCTGCAGTCCATCTCATCCCAAACCATCTCAATTGGGTTTAGGTCAGGTGATTGTGGAGGCCAGGTCAGCTGATGCAGCACTCCATCATCCTTCTTGGTCAAATAGCCCGTACACAGCCTGGAGGTGTGTTGGGTCATTGTCCTGTTGAAAAACAAATGATAGTCCCACTAAGCGCAAACCAGATGGGATGGCGTATCGCTGCAGAATACTGTGGTAGCCATGCTGGTTAAGTGTGCCTTCAATTCTAAATAAATCATAGACAGTGTCACCAGCAAAGCACCTCCACACCATCACACCTCCTCCTCCATGATTCACAGTGGGAACCACACATGCGGAGACCATCCGTCCACCTACTCTGCGTCTCACAAAGACACGGTGGTTGTAACCAAAAATCTCAAATTTGGACTCATCAAAGGACAGATTTCGACCAGTCTAATGTCCATTGCTCGTGTTTCTTGGCTCAAGCAAGTCTCTTCTTCTTATTGCTGTACTTTAGTAGTGTTTTTTTGGCAGAAATTTGACCATGATTCACGTGATTCACGTAGTCGCCTCTGAACAGTTGATGTTGAGATGTGTCTGTTACTTGAACTCTGTGAAGCATTTATTTGGGCTGCAATTTGAGGCTGGTAACTCTAATGAACTTATCCTCTGCAGCAGAGGTAACTCTGGGTCTTCCTTGCCTGTGGCGGTCCTCATGAGAGCCAATTTCATCATAGCGCTTGATGGTTTTTGTGACTGCACTTGTAAATGTTCTTGAAATGTTCTGCATTGACTGACCTTCATGTCTTAAAGTAGTGATGGACTGTCATTTCTCTTTGTTTACTTGAGCTGTTCTTGCCATAATATGGACTTGGTCTTTTACCAAATAGGATTATCTTCTGTATACCAACCCCTACCTTGTCACAACACAACTGATTGGCGATGATATCCACAACATTCTCATCCACAGAGCTATATCAGCTTCTCAACGTCAGACTGTTCTCATCTCTCCTTCCCCTCTCTACCTTTGCAAGAATAAAGTCTACTGTGGAGTCTGAGTAGTCTGTCAACCCTCACCCCGTTGCTTTTGGTTGGCTCCGCTGTGAGAAATGCAAAGTGGAACGATGAATCAGGTATAACACTGTAGGTGACCTGAGTACAAAATATAATTTGATAGGAAAAATGAGGGGGCGACGTCTGAGACGAGAATCTTTGTCCACATTCCACGGAGGTCACCTTCCTGCCTAGAATTCAAGTTAATATTTCAAGGCCAAGGGGAGAACTGGCTGAACACAGAGTGTAAACAATATGAACAAGTTACTCTTTCTCTGATCATGAATTAGCTTGGGCTAATGAGCTGTGTTACTGGAACGCAGAGCAGATGTGAGGGAGATATTGGTGATTGGCCTTGCGCTACGTGACAGTATACAGTAAACTCCCTACGGGAAACAGGGATGATTATATTAGGTTCTGCTTATCTCTGTGACCAGCAAGCCGGATTCCACTTGCTCAGCCTCATGATTGCTCTAAAACGCTACCAACATAAATGAGATGAGCCAGCAAAAAATATACACACAAAATCATGGTATTGATAAGACTATAGAACAGATCAATGCATTTGGACTGTATGGATAGCATGAAGAGAAACACAACATGACACAGAGAGGAATACCTGGCCCATGGAAAACAAGCATTGACTTTGGGCAACTCAAGACAAAATTTACCAACAAGTGTGCACAGTTGCAGTGTGAATAACTAACACCAGCATGAGAGTAACAGTTCCTCTCTGATGGCCAGGTTTACTCTCATAATACATCCTAATGGCATACCATAGCGATCCCGTAATTGATCCCTGAGGGTCACCACAGAATAACAATCCAGTTATTCATTCAGGTGTGCAGTTCACCTTAGCTCAGAAACAAAGCTCAATCACCAAGAGGACAAGAGGTTGTCCTTGCTATGGTGCACACAAGATAAATCAATTCAAAACTTAGTAGGTTATCATCAAAGATGTATGAGCCAATAACAGGGTGCTTAAATTGAACACAGGTGAGAGAAGGAGTGTATTGAAGGCTGTGTCATATTACACACACTACCGGCTGCCATTCAGCTCATTAAGGGAATCACATGCAGTAACTGAGAGCAGAAAAATCCATCGTAACAATGTAAGAATTATTATTAACCGTACACAGGTGTAAAGAATTACATGGTTTACTAAGTTTACTTTGTAGTGTTCTGTCTTCATTCACAAAAGTGTTCCTGAGTTCTAGACAATTAGACAAGTCCAAACCCCAAAACAAGTGTATCTGGAGCAGTCTCTGTCAGCCATGAGCCAAACCAAATGAAGGAAACCAAATTTATTAGCATAGACAAGACATATGTACAAAAAGTTCTATATCCAATTAGGATTGAAGAGTTGAGTGGCTATTCCCAGGAGAAAAGAAGCAACTGCTGATTGAAATGTAATTTATAGGCTACTACAACCATTCAGTGTATCATCACTAAAGGGAGCAAAACTCTTCAGATATATTAGATGAGTGTTTTGTTTGATACTGTATGTTTGAAGTTGTAACTATGGTCATCTCAATGGTAACACCCCAGGATGGTGGGATGGAGCCGATACATGGCTGGATGATGGAGTGGAGGAAGGATGCTAATTGAATCTGTCCTTCTGGCTGAGGTTACCTCATCCTTTATTAGCCAGTTGCACAGGGGCATGAGGGTGTGTGTGTGTGTGTGTGTGTGTGTGTGTGTGTGTGTGTGTGTGTGTGTGTGTGTGTGTGTGTGTGTGTGTGTGTGTGTGTGTGTGTGTGTGTGTGTGTGTGTGTGTGTGTGTGTACTCAAATTTTCAGTGTGTGCACAATTTTTTTGATTTGCCAGTTGTTTTGTATTTATATTTGCCAAGGCAGCAGCTACTCTTCCTGGGGTCCAGCAAAATTAAGGCAGTTTATACAATTTTAAAAACATTACAATACATTCACAGATTTCACAACACACTGTGTGCCCTCAGGCCCCTACTCCACCACTACAAAATATCTACAGTACTAATTCCATGTGTATGTGTGTGTATAGTGCATATGTTATCGTGTGTGTGTGTGTGTGTGTGTGTGTGTGTGTGTGTGTGTGTGTGTGTGTGTGCCAATGTGTTTTTTAATCTGTTTTTTAAATCTAATTATACTACTTGCATCAGTTACTTGATGTGGAATAGAGTTCCATGTAGTCATGGCTCTATGTAGTACTGTGCGTCTCCCATAGTCTGTTCTGGATTTAGGGACTGTGAAGAGACCTCTTACGGCATGCCTTGCGGGGTCTGCATGGGTGTGCCAGTAGTTTATACAGACAGCTTGGTACATTCAACATGTCAATACCTCTCATAAATACAAGTAGGGATGAAGTCAATCTCTCCTCCACTTTGAGCCAGGAGAGATTGACATGCATATTATTAATATTAGCTCTCTGTGTACATCCAAGGGCCAGCTGTGCTGCCCTGTTCTGAGCCAATTGCAATTTTTGTGGCACCTGACCACACGACTGAACAGTAGTCAAGGTGCGACAAAACTAGGGCCTCTAGGACCTGCCTTGTTGATAGTGTTGTTAAGAAGGCAGAGCAGCACTTTATTATGGACAGACTTCTCCCCATCTTATCTACTATTGTATCAATAGGTTTTGACCATGACAGTTTACAATCTAGGGTTACTCCAAGCAGTTTAGTCATCTCAACTTGCTCAATTTCCACATTATTTATTACAAGATTTAGTTGAGGTTTAGGGTTTAGTGAATGTTTTGTCCCAGATGAAATGCTTTTAGTTATAGAAATATTTAGGGCTAACTTATTCCTTGCCACCCACTCTGAAACTAACTGCAACTCTTTGTTAAGTGTTGCAGTCATTCCAGTCGCTGTAGTAGCTGACATGTATAGTGTTGAGTCATCTGCATACATAGACACTCTGGCTTTACTCAAAGCCAGTGGCATGTCATTAGTAAAAATGTAAAAAAGCAAGGGGCCTAAACAGCTACCCTGGGGAATTCCTGATTCTACCTGGATTATATTTGAGAGGCTTCCATTAAAAGAACACCCTCTGTTCTGTTAGACAAGTAACTCTTTATCCACATTATAGCAGGGGGTGTAAAGCCATAACACATACGTTTTTCCAGCAGCAGACTATGATTGATAATGTCAAAAGCTGCACTGAAATCTAACAAGACAGCCCCTACAATAATTTTATCATCAATTTCTCTCAGCCAATCATCAGTCATTTATTTGTGTTAGTGCTTCTTGCGTGCCCTTCCCTATAAGCGTGCTGAAAGTCTGTTGTCAATTTGGTTACTGTGAAATACAGTAGCATTGTATCTGGTCAAACACGTTTTTTTCCAGAAGTTTACTGAACGCAGCATAAATATCTTGTCCCAGCCTGTTGGGTGATTTAGTTGGGTTGTTGACCCCACCAGGTCAGATAAGAAGACTGGAGGCGTAGCTTACTGGGGGCATGGCTCAAGTGTCTATACATATCCCAATGTTGGGATAGTTACCACTTTGTTAAAATACTTTTTTTTTTTTTTGTATTTAAATATGTAAAGGGATAAAATATTGATGGGAAAAAATATGCTGTGTACAAACTTAACATAATGAACAGGAATTACATTTACAGGAGGTGAAAAAGACACGCCTCCAATAGGCCACGCTTCTTGAAAATAACTTACAGTTTACATCATAAAAGTTCCAGCTGCTGAGTCAGCATGAAAGTGGAAAAAATGTGGATGGTTTGGGTAATCAGAGGCTTTCATATATAACATTTTGGGCCACCCGTGAGAGTAAATGTTATTCCTGTTAAGTTTGGATACGGCAAATATCCAAACTCAGTTTCCTTCACTGTTTTTGCACATTACATATTTTAATATGAAAAGTACACAATATTTTACACCACTGAGTGTTAATATAACTATTTACAGTGTTCATTTAACTTTTGAATCAACCATATACATTTTACACTGAAAAGCTCCCCACAAGCTAACACTGGCCAATTTGCTGTGTGCTATGAAAGGGACACATCTGCAGGCTTCCATATATTTTAAGAACCTTTTAGCCTATGAAGAATCGTAGATGCCACGTCAAGAATCCCACTGGTTCTTGATCGGGCAAGCGTTCTCCAAGGAACCATTTTTTCCCAGTGTATTTCACAAAGACCCCACTGTTTCTTGCACCAGTAAAGGCGACAGTCAGCCATTTGTTTAAATAAATGACATAGCTGGCCCACTCGGTCATGCTGGCTCCATGGCTGATGACGGGGTATCATTAAGTGGTGGTGATGCATCTTGTGGCTGTCGGCGGGGGCGTGCCATGAGAGAGACTCGTGTGGTCATAATGATGATGGATAGAGTAGTTTCACTGTTATTCACAACCCCCCCCCCTCCCCCCTTTAATTTAACTTTAATTGCAGTAGCGCCACCGTGTCAGTACCAGTCACACTGGAAGACTCTGTGTGTTAGAACATGAGAGCACTGGTCTAATTCAGACAACGCAGATTCCCTTTGAAGAAATTTCTGGTCAGCTTTAAGAGGCTACTACACCAAGACAGAACAGAGAGTACACCCTCTGTAGATGAGCTCAGAATTGCCTCTACCTAACACCACCTCTACTTGGGGACATCCAGTCCATGAGATAAATATTGGAATGGTGGGATGGAGGTGGCGTGCTAAGGTAGAGTGTGTGATTAGATAAGAGAAAAGGGAGGGTTAAGGGGAAGAAGGTTGAAAAAGAAAGTGGAAAAGAAAGATGAAAGGAATAAGAGGGGAAGCCTGTCACTTCACTCTTCTGCCAGCTTCATTACCTGTGAAGGCAGACATGAGCATCTCACAGCACAACAATGTGTCTGGACAACCCTAACACACTCAGGACAAAGCCTGTTAGCACTCACACTGCGGGGGAGAGAGATGCTCTTAGATAATGGTCTGCATTTTGGGGACACCCCCCAAATGGTCCCCCATTTAGGGACCCATACTGTAAAAATAGAAAGACTCAAAACACCATGATTGTGTAATGAAACCATGAAATGTAGTACACTATATCAGTTGTCTGTCTTCCCTAGTTACCACAGCCACAAAGTCATTAACCCCGCCTATTTCTACAATTTCTCTTATTAAAATGTCTTTAACCTAAATCTTTAACCTAACCCTAATCTTAATCACACTGCTAACTTTATGCTTAAACCTAACCTTAAATTAAGCCCATTTTTACTATGTGGTTGTGGTACTGTAACTAGCGGAAACTGTTGTGCCTGTTGTTCACACGTATATCTGCCCTCTCATTGGCTAGAAGGGTCCCACCTGATCTTTCCTCCTCCCTACTACTCCTTCCTACATTTATTTCCATTGATAGAGCAGCCACTAGAGTATCTGGTCAATTTAATTAATCATCTGTGCTTTGCTTTTTTTCTTTAAGTGTGAAGTAATTGGTAGTTTGGCAAACTATGATTACAAAGTATGTCACAACTTCCGCCGAAGTCGGTCCCTCTCCTTGTTCGGCCGGTGTTCGACGTCACCGACCTTCTAGCCATCGCTGATCCATTTTTCATTTTCCATTGGTTTTGTCTTGTCTTCCTTCACACCTGGTTCCAATCCCATCAATTACATGTTGTGTATTTAACCCTCTGTTCCCCCTCATGTCCTTGTCGGTGATTGTTTATTGTAAGTGTATGTGTACGTCTGTACTGGTGTGCGTCGGGTTATGTTACCCTTTGATTTTTATTATTATGTTTTGCAGTGGGTTTTTTGTAAATAAACTGCGCCGTTGGAAACACAGTTATTTCTCTCCTGCGTCTGACTTCTCTGCCGCCAGTTAAACACCCTTACAAAGTAACTTCCCAAACACTGGTTCCAGCCTCCAGAGGACCTCTCTCTTTCACCTGATGCACCGCTAAATGAACCAGTTAATGCAATTACCTCACAAGTACTCCTCTACTTACAACACGGGAAATGAGAAGTGTGTGTGTGTGTGTGTGTGTGTGTGTGTGTGTGTGTGTGTGTGTGTGTGTGTGTGTGTGTGTGTGTGTGTGTGTGTGTCTGGAAAGGGGGGAGGGTGTAGGGAGATTTAGAAAGAAGGAGAGAGATTTGTGAGAGAAGGAAGGAGAGGCAGAAAGACAAGAGATGGTTTGTGTGAGACACCTAAAATGGGCTATTAGAAAGAGGCCTCGGTAATAGCATAAGCGTGTCCACTGTCCAATAAGGAGCTGTTGAATTCATTATGATATAACTCACCTCTTGTCTCCTTGAGTGTGTGATACCCAAATACACTTATGGTCAGATGACTCACACCCGCTATGGATTTGAGCAGAGGAGGACACATAACACGAGACAGACACCAACCCATGAGAGAGAGTGCGGGAACAGGCCAGCAAGGGAAATACAGTAAATGTAACTGGTTGTATTAACCTATACTGAACAAAAATACAAATGCAACATGTAAAGTGTTGGTCCCATGTTTAATGAGCTGAAGTAAAAGATCCCAGAAATGTTCTACAGTATATGCACATAAATCTTATTTATCTCAAATGTTGTGTAAAAATGTCTCCTTAGACAAGATAATCCATCCACCTGACAGGTGTGGCATATAAAGAAGCTGATTTTAAAAAGCATGATCAGTTGCACCTTGTGCTGGGGACAATAAAAGGTCACTCTAAAATGTGCAGTTTTTTCACACAACATAATGCCACAGATGTCTCAAATTCTATCATAAGCTGCCTCCAACGTAGTTTTAGAGAATTTGGCAGTACGTTCAACCAGCCTCACAACTGCAGACCACGTGTATCCAGGCCAGCCCAGGACCTCCACATCTGGCTTCTTCACCTGCAGGATCGTCTGATACCAGCCATCTGATACCAGAAACTGTGGGTTTGCACAACCGATGGAATTTCTGCACAAACTGTCAGAAACCGTCTCAGCGAAGCTCAACTGCGTGCCCGTCGTCCTCACCAGGGTCTTGACTGGACTGCAGTTGAGCATTGTAACCGACTTCCGTGGTCAAATGCTCACCTTCGATGGCCATTGGCATGCTGGAGAAGTGTGCTCTTTACAGATGAATCCTGGTTTTAACTGTACCGGGCAGATGGCAGACAGCGTTTATGGCGTCGTGTGGGTGAGCGGTTTGCTGATGTCAACGTTGTGAACAGAGTGCCCCATGGTGGCGGTGGGGCTATGGTATGGGCAGGCGTAAGCTACGGACAATGAACACAATTACATTTTATCGATGGCAATTTGAATGCGCAGAGATACCGTGACGAGATCCTGAGGCCCGTTGTCGTGCCATTCGTCCGACGCCATCACCTCAACTTTCAGCATGACAAAGGATCTGTACACAATTTCTGGAAGCTGAAAACCTTGTAATGGAGGAAGGCAAATCATCTTTAGTATCAACAGCACATTGGGTGACCCCTTAAATAGCAATATGCAGAAATCTCTATGCCATTTCCCTGTTGCTAAAATTCTAATAGTTTGCCTAGTTTCAGTTTATGTGACAAAACAAGCAGTCATTGTGTAGATAATCATTGTACCATCTACATTTCTGTGAAATATGCTTTCCATAACCAAAAATTGTGTATTTTCAGCTGTTTGAAGCTTGTGTACAAAACCGAAAATAAAAGACGCAAAAACAGAACTTTAGAACGGGAAGCATAGAAATAGCGCACCATGAACAGATCTACTGCTTCTTAGATTTGCTTTCTTTGAGAATGACAGACCTATAACTTACATACAGTATCTACAGTATGTGAATTTGATCGGGTTGCCCAAAAAGTTACATACAGTATTGCAGCTTTAAGATGGGGTGTTTGGAATTGTAGAGACTAGCTCAGGGGTCTCAACCTCCTGGCCCGGGGATCAAATCCGACCCACAAGCTGCTTTCTCGTGGTCCCCAAACTGATCTCTAATTCCTATCACCAATCTGTGTGTGTCATCACCAAGCCAAGGCTTAGAGATTGGAATGTCAGGCATTGAAGGGAAGTTCATGGAAGTTCATAACTTGTCTTTGATTTAGAACAAGTATAACAAACATCTTACTTAAGAATCAGTTAGGGACCAATTAAGTTTATAGTCAGACTCAAAGCCTAGCTACCCAGGTTAAATGAGTCCGCCCAGTGGTGTAGCACAGTTTCGCGGCAGAACATAAAAAAACATTTATAAAGCAAACATTATGCCTTAGGTCTAGCATAGCAAATACCTCAATTGTTTAAGCATATGTTGCAGTACAGTGATTACAATTTAAGCCATCAGTGATAGAGTTGACAACAGATACTCAAAACAGACATATCCCCCCCATTTAAAAAAAAATTGGTAAACTATGGAAAATAATTCATTAAAAAAATCTCCAATAAAAACAACCATTCTATCAGATCTTTCAGCACTCTGATGGACTTGACGTTAAGACAAAAGTCTGATGCCCTATGACATCAGTCAGACTGTAAATGTAATAAGACTGCAACAATACAATGATGCCAATCTGGGTTTATTTCTCTTCTTTAAATCCCCAGTGCTGGCCCCAGAGGCACCATATCAAACATGTACACTACCGTTCAAAAGTTTGGGGTCACTTAGAAATGTCCTTGTTTTTTCGTCCATTAAAATAACATCAAATTGATCAGAAATACAGTGTCGACATTGTTGTAAATGACTATTGTAGCTGGAAACGGCGGATAAAAAAAAATAATAATAAATAAAAATAAAAAATGGAATATCTACATAGGCGTACAGAGGCCCATTATCAGCAACCATCACTCCTGTGTTCCAATGGCACGTTGTGTTAGCTAATCCAAGTTAATAATTTTAAAAGGCTAATTGATCATTAGAAAACCCCTTTGCAATTATGTTAGCACAGCCGAAAACTGTTGTTCTGATTAAAGAAGCAATAAAACTGGCCTTCTTTAGTTGAGTATCTGGAGCATCAGCATTTGTGGGTTCGATTACAGGCTCAGTTTCCAGCTACTATTGTCATTTACAACATTAACAATGTCTACACTGTATTTCTAATCAATTTGATGTCATTTTAAATGGACAAAAAATTAGCTTTTCTTTCAAACACAAGGACATTTCTACATGACCCCAAACTTTTGAACGGGAAGTGTATGTCTTATCAGATGAAAACAGAGAGTGAGAGAGAAAAAGAGAGAGAGAGAGAATACAATCAAACAATGGAGGGAGATTTCTTCTAGACAGCCGGGATCTGTGAAGCTAGCTTTCCATACCAATATGAGCCATCCAATTCAGATACTGAAGGGGGAGCCTTTGTTAAGGAGAAGCTGGTGTTTGTCTCCTCCTCTGGATGCACTATGAGACATGTTTGATGACCCGTTATGAATAAATACTGAGCTACCCATACATAGATTGAAATCCAAATCCCTATTTGCAAGTGTTATTGGAAAGCACTGCACAGTCACACGAGCAAATGAAGGCTGTTAGGGTATCAATGGCTGTGTAAAAGCCAGACTATGCCAGGGCCAATCCCCCTCCTGTCCACTCAATAGCTAATGGGCAGTGGCTGGTTTATGCTCAATCTATAGACTCTCTTGTCAGTTAAAGAGCTCTTTAACAGGTCTGTCGGGTAGAGACTACTAGGCTAAACCATACAGAGGTATAAAGCATAAATAAGGAAAGTAAAGGGAGAGGACAGTAAAAAAAATAAACTCAAATGATGGATATTTGAAGAGATTCATTCCAAAACATTATATATCCTTTTCAAAAATGTTTGTAAATTAGCTTTTATTGTTTTAAAGAAATTATTAGAGATTGGTGTGTTTTTCACTATATCATCATGGCATGGGGTTGACAGACCCCATGAGTGCATTCATCTTATTGGTTGACAATAGATCCTCCCACAATGCATGTGATGGCTGCAGGATGCTGTTGGTAATGAGCAACTACAGAAACTTGCAGGCGACAGCAGTCAAAACTTCATGACCTTGGATCACGATTTTTATAATGTTAATTAAGGCAGTTGACATCTAGGCGCAAGTCTGACAATTTTTCCCACCATAATGCAACTAACTTTGAAAGGCCGTGACCAACAATGGTCATCGACTTGACAAAAGTGATCAGCTCAAACACATTTCCAGCCAAGCGAAAACAAAACATTGGTATCCATATTACATTTTTTTTTTAAATTGGGGGGGGGGTAACATCTAAAAGCTTATTTGAATAGTTTCTTGTTCACTGCTTGGCGACGCAAACAGCGATTCTCTAATCAGAACCGTCTACCAATTATGGATATAGCTTCGGACGCAGGACACACGCTGCTAGCAGGTACAGTCATTGGACCATGAGTCATCTCCAACGCTGTCGCTATGAAATGCCCTTAAACCTCGTCTTATTAATGCGTTACATAATTAATCAGAGGTCTAGTATTGGGCTACATTGAGGCCATCTCCACTTTGAAGTTGTCCATTTTCTTCTTCTACTACTTCTACGAGTTGGTAAAAAAAACTGAAAGGGTGCATTCTGCCAAATGAAGTTTGTTGAGTGAACAGGTAAAAGGCCAAGGTTGGCGATTTACTGCCACCTGCAGCTATGGAATGTTTGCTCACGAGTATAATTCATTGGCTGATCCCTCCTGATGACCTTCATGGAATTATGTGATCCTTCCTTAAAGCTGGAATTAGTAACTTTTTGGACGGCCTGACCAAATTCACATTTAAATGTGAGTTATAGATCTGTCATTGTCAATAAAAGCATGTCTAAGAAGTGGTAGATCTGTTATATGTGCATTATTTGTATGCTTCCCGTTCATAGGTTTTGTCTTTGCATCTTTTACTTTCAGTTTTGTACACCAGCTTCAACTAGCTGAAAATACAATATTTTTGGTTATGGAAAATATATTTCACAGCGGTTTAGATTGTACAATGATTCTCTACACTATACTTTCTTGTTTTGTCACAAACTGAAATTAGGCGAACTATTAGAATTCCAGCATCCAGGAAATGGCGGATCCATTTAACCCATAGGATGTCCCACCCAGTTGACTTCTTCAAAATGGTGAAAGTCCTTAATGATGCTGCCCATGCTGAAAGTAGCTTTTGGTCACTCGAGTTCTCTATCATTATCTATGGTCAAACTGCTGTTCAATGTGGGGTTAGGGTATCAAGTGGACCAGAGATAGTCA
This sequence comes from Salvelinus namaycush, assembly GCF_016432855.1. Lineage (NCBI taxonomy): Eukaryota > Metazoa > Chordata > Actinopteri > Salmoniformes > Salmonidae > Salvelinus > Salvelinus namaycush. The sequence continues at coordinate 12,441,196 of NC_052326.1, read as the reverse complement.
GTATTTCTATGACATTTATTTGAAATACATATTTTAATTACTTCTGAGTATTTTGACATTTGAATTACACTGGGCTGAAATACAGTCCAATGCATATTGTATTTTCAAAATACTGTAATTTGTATTTTCAAAGTACAAAATAATTTCTAAAAACATTTTTATAGTGGTTTACATTTCCTCGGTATCCTAAGTCTGATAGCACTATGATGTGATATGAGCATCTGCTAAATGAACTAAATATAAATGTACTGTATATGTCAAAATTAATAATTGCAAAGCACGCAGAGTATTATTTTAATGAGTTCCGCCCCGAAACCAGGCCAATAATAATACCCAGTGTGCTTTGCAGTTCATTTTGGTATGTTCATCTTCACATATACATTATGTAGATAAACGACAACATATCATAGTCATTGCAGGTAAAACCTTTTTGTAACTGTTACTGAGAATGTTGTTGCTGTTTGGCCGGCTACTTGCAAATGTATTTTTGTATTTTAATATACAAAATACATGTATTTTAATTTGGTGTATTGTCATTTGTACATTTTGTACTTAGACATTGGAAATGTTAGATTTATATTTCGAACTGTGGTTTTAGGTTTTCTTGTTTTTCCATAGAAAACAGAGCCACTGCCGTTTATGCAATTCACTTTGTACATATTGTACTTGACCATAGTTGTTTATGTACTTTACTCTGACATCTACTAAGTTTATTGTGATTAGTTATTCATTTCACGCAGACCTTACTTCACGTTTGTCATTTACCTTAGTGGGTTTCACTTTGCTGCGATTCATATTATCTTATTATTTTTACTTTAAAGCTTTGCCCGAATAAACAACCTGAAATTAGTTGTGTCCTGTGCTGGGTTTACTTTCGCCGGGCTACATTTATCCTTTTCGAATGAGAGCAAGGCGTGCACTGCAGTCCTTTTTAACGATTCTGCTCGTTCTGCCCACCAGTAATGGAACTTGGCGGAAACAAAAACAACTTCTGTTATCAAGGCAGAGAGCAATAAATATAGACATGAAAACCAAAAGTGCTACTTCAGGTCATCCAAATGTTTTTCCATTACTGCAGAGCAATGACTCCCTAAAACCTAAACAATGGATACAACCTGACTTTTTCCAACACACAGTATCAATATCAAAGATGTTATGAAGACTGTCTCCCTGCTGACTCCTGTCCAACACAAATGCAGCTGCTCCTGTGTAGATAGTAGAAGGAGGGAGGGGGGGGGGGGTTGATACATTCAGGTCAGCAGTGTGTCTTGGTTTGGGTTGTGTTTCAGGAGCTGGCTCAGAGAGAGAGAGAGAGAGAGAGAGATGCTGGCCCTCCAGGGCCCCTGGGTTGAAGCAAAGAGACAGCTTGCACTGTGCAGTCTGCAACAAAAAAACTCCACATCCAACTTCATCAAAGGCCTGCAAAAACTAAGATGACGCAGTTCGCTCTTTTAAAGCAGTTGCCTCACAGCCTCAGAAGGTGCATCCCAGAAGATTGGACATATTGGATGACTTAGTGAGGGCCTGGACCAGCTGTAGGCACAACATAATTTGTGAGTCTGAAATCTCATTAGTGGCTGCTGCATTCTGGCCAGGCCTGAAAAGGGACTGGTGTGTGGTCAAACTGCTATTACTACTGAACTGACTTATCTCTGCTTGGACGGAGTCATAGAGCTGGGCACCAAGTTCTATATCGTTACAAACGGTTGTTTGGCAAGACCATTGAGGCTTTTCCCCTCCAAGCACCATTTTTCCTTACTCTCTCCATTTTATGATATTCTCCCCTCTAAAATATATTTCAAATACATCTAGATACATTTTGCATCTTTGCTCAAACGCATGTAACGCCTGACAATATTCCATAAATGTATAGATATGACATCTAGTCTACAGGTTGGCCAAAGTGGTTCCTAATTCGGCTTCTTAAATTACTCTTTACGTATTGATCAATAGAGATCATATTTGGGCCCAACAAGCCTAAACATGGTGAATTAAAAAGAAATGGAACATTCTGTCATAATTAGCACATGTTCAACTTTGTAAAAAACATGTTTTCCTAATCTAGAGGTTAAAACATTTACAATAGTAAAAACCTCTCTTCAGCTTAATTAAATAATGACAACAATGTATTTTTTCCGATTTATTTTATTGATTTAAACACTGGTACTGTACGAATACTCTACCGGTCAAAAGTTTTAGAACACCTACTCATTCAAGGGTTTTTCTTTATTTTTACTATTTTAGAATAATATTGAAGACATCAGAACTATGAAATAACACATATGGAATCATCTGGTAACCAAAAAAGTGTTAAACAAATCAAAATATATTTTATATTTCACATTATTCAAAGTAGCCACCCTTTGCCTTGATGACAGGTGTGTACACTCTTGGCATTCTCTCAACCAGCTTCATGGGGTAGTCACCTGGAATGCATTTCAATTAACAGCTGTGCCTTCTTAAAAGTTCATTTGTGGAATTTCTTTCCTTCATAATGCATTTGAGACAATCAGTTGTGTTGTGACGAGGTAGGGGGGTATACAACAGGACAATGACGCAACACACCTCCAGGCTGTGTAAGGGCTATTTTACCAAGAAGGAGAGTGATGGGAGTGCTGCATCAGATGACCTGGCCTCCACAATCCCCCGACCTCAACCAAATTGAGATGGTTTAGGATGAGTCGAACTGCAAAGTGAATGAAAAGCAGCCAACAAGTAATCAGCATATGTGGGAACTCCTTCAAGACTGTTGGAAAAGCATTCCAGGTGAAGCTGGTTAAGATAATGATAAGAGTGTGCAAAGCTGTCATTAAGGCAACAGGTGGCTATTTGAAGAATCTCAAATATAAAACATATTTTTATTTGTTTTACACTTTTTTGGTTACTACATGATTCCATATGTGTTATTTCATATTTTTGATGTCTTCACTAGTATTCTGCAAAGTAGAAAATAATACAAATAAAGAAAAACCCTTGAATGAGTAGGTGTTCTAAAACTTTTGAACGGTAGTGTGTGCATGTGTGTATATCTATATATTAGTAGTGTTATATACTAGGTGTAGGGTTAGTCGGTGGTGCAATTTCTTCCTTTCCCCCTTTTTATTTTTGTATCACAAAATGTACAGTGATCGACTACACACATAGTAGGTAGCGTGATGCACAAACAAATGTGTGAACGCCATGATACCAAAACAGTAGAAGAAGACTAAAGGTTACGCTTGTACACTGCCAGTTCTGCAGTCTTAATGAGCATGATACATGCATGTGATACCAAAGAGCCTACTAAAGTTTAACTGTTACAATATGATTTGGCAAATGTTTTATATTTGCCATATATTTTAACAAAAATATATTTTTCTTACAAAATACTTTTAAATGATAGGGACAGGAAGTTTGGATTTTTTTACTACATGTGAAAATATATTATTAAATACATTCTTTAATGTATTTCAGAATTAATTTTGAAATACATTAAATACATTTTCCGATGCATTTAACCTATAATGTGATATATATTTGAAATACATTCCTTAATATATGTTGGAAATACAATTATTTTGCCAATAAAAAAAATGGCACATACTGTATATCCTACATTTTGTTTCTAAAAACATATTTTAAATGTAATTTTTTCCGTATGGGCTCTCTCATATACATGAACAGTTTCCTACTGTTGAATGTATCTTCTTAACACAGTTTACTTCACTCCTGCTCTGAATTTCACATTTTCTGTCTCAGAGCAGACAGGACAATCACATCACTCTCGGCACCTTCACCCACCTCTCCCCTCATCTTCAAAAAAGACTTGTACAACGTCTGTGTCCCAGAAAACTTTAACTGTCCTCTCATTGTACACTAGGAGCCCTGTCTTTCCTCTGGTTAAAAGCAATCGGAGCATCACAACTAGGGCTGACCCCATTTAGTCGACTGGCCATTTATTTGGTCGATAGGCTGTTGGGCGATCAGTCACAAATATATATCCTTTTTTATGGCACACAAGACACCTGTCTGATTCACGCCTGTCTGAGTGGACTAATCCATTGCAGAGACTGCAGAGATGGCACACCAGTAGTAGACCAGTTCATTCCCATAATTTCTAATCTACAATGTTTGTTAAGTGACAGTAATTTCTATTAATGCATTCAATATATTATTATGACAATTTTAACATTCGCATTGTTGGAGTGGACACGTTGTTTGCAGAGCACACAGCCTAGGCTACACTTGTGAGAAACAGGTTTTTGTTAATTTCATTCCATTTACGAGTTGTCAATTTATTCATTGTCTTTGGTTTGGAGCTCTCCTGTCAATCTTCAGAAAAGAAACGCACCTGATTACATATAGAAGTAGGCCTAGGCTACTTGGCCTGCGAGCAAATGTAGGCCTATGAATGTGCCCACCACTGTAGAGATTCTCAAAGTAATTTTTTCTTCACCTCAAACATCAAGTAAGCAAAGTCTTGTTTTTACATCCATTGAGAATGACAATAGTTCCTCAATGTAGCCTATTTAAAAATTATTTCCAGCTCTCTCCCTTTCGCTAACAACTTAGCATGAAAGGGGGGAAAAAATGTCATGCTCTGATCCCGTGTAAACGTCATAAAATAGGCCTACCTAATTACTTCTTATCCCTTGCGCAAATAGTCTACAGCTGTGTCTGTCAGGAGCTTACTGGCGCGGGAAACTGAGGGCTCAATATTTTTGATATAATGTTGTAAGTTTGCTAGCACCATCTTCTAGCTGGACCAAGTTGATAGCTGATACAATGTTTCAAGTTCCTTGCAGACAGGCCATGCACAACCAATATGATTTATAGAATATTTATTTTTATCAGGATATTGTCTACCTGCAGGGTGCAATGTTTTTATGTTGGCTTTATGTGGGCAAATTTTACATATTGGCAATGGAAATAGAAGTTACTTTTAGATTTGTATTATTTTCATTTCGAATTTTGAAGAACCACATGATATTGATTTTGAGATATGAAGACTTTATTATAAATTCATTGAAACTGTCCCGCGAAAATGTGATTACGAAAATCATAACTGGCACGCAGTAGAAATGGTACGATAAATTGGCACTCCAAATGGAAAAGGTTGCCGACCGCTGGTGTAGCCCATTACCATCAACTTCAGGAGAAAAACGGAAGGCTGGCAGCAGCGGGAGGAGGGGGGGGGAAGGATCAGACAAACTCAGTAGCCTACATACAGTATATGTTGATTTTATTAAAACATAGCTCCTGACAGACACAGCTGTAGACTATTTGCGCAAGGGATAAGAAGTAATTAGGTAGGCCTATTTTATGACGTTTACACGGGATCAGAGCATGATATTTTTCCCCCCCTTTCATGCTAAGTGGTTAGCGAAAGGGAGAGAGCTGGAAATAATTTTTAAATAGGCTACATTGAGGAACTATTGTCATTCTCAATGGATGTAAAAACAAGACTTTGCTTACTTGATGTTTGAGGTGAAGAAAAAATGACTTTGAGAATCTCTACAGTGGTGGGCACATTCATAGGACTACATTTGCTCGCAGGCCAAGTAGCCTAGGCCTACTTCTATATGTAATCAGGTGTGTTTCTTTTCTGAAGATTGACAGGAGAGCTCCAAACCAAAGACAATGAATAAATTGACAACTCGTAAATGGAATGAAATCCTCTGTATATGGAAATAAAAACACGTAAGAACATTTAGACCAATCGATTGGTCGAAAGAACAGACGACTCTCTGTCGACCAAATTTTGTTGGGGACAGTCTTAATCACAACCACTCTGTTCCTCCCCTTACCCTCTCAGCTGTGGCCTCATTCCACAGTCACACATCCCAGCATATGTGACACGTTTCAGGAATCTAGACGTATGCCGTGGGTCACTACTTCACAGGAGAGCCGTTTTGAACGATAACTTTTTTTTAAATCAAAATGTGTTTTTTTGGCTGAAATGCCTTCTTGAACATGTGAACTTTCATGTGCCTTAATAACAAACGTGTATGCCATCTGTAAATATGAATAAAAGTGTTAAATTGTGAGCCTAGTTGGTTTAGCCACAGAAAAAGCCATCAACCTTCCCCCTACCCATGATTGGCTGAGATTATGAGTGGACTGGACATGCCGAGAGAAGAGTTTGGATTGGTCTGCCATATAGCATGCTTCTGTCTATTTAAGATGGTTAGTATGTCTAGGTAAAGCTTTTTTTAAATGTATCATGTAGTAAAACTGCATAAGTGTTGCTCTCCACTTTCTGGGGGACCAAGTTTTGAAATCAGTGGAATTAGAGTATGATAGCAACGGAGATGGAGAAAACACTTGTCTCCGGATTACATCTTCAAACTAAGGGCAACCATGGCATCTGACAGGAGACGTGTCCATCTATGATGTATGCGGGTGAAATAGTCTAGCTAGCTATATTTTCAGATATTACATGTTTCTAATTTTGACAGAAAGTGGTTTCATTTCAAGTTAGTGTACTGTTAGCTAGCTAACGTTAGCTGGCTGGATCGCTAGCTTATGCCTTTCATGCAACTTTTTTCAAATCATCATTAGAGTCGCATCATGGAGCCTTAGAATGTATTGCAAACGTTGGGCTGTATGTTTTGATTTTTATCACAACTAAAGTTGCATAAATAATTCTAAATTAAGCATAAAGGAGGACCTGTTTCTTCGTTAACCGCTCAACACAGAATAGGGTGTGCGCACTCCCTCAAATCGTTTTGAGAAAATATCCTTTCTATATCATTCAGCTTTGTTCAATTGTATTCTTCGTACTATAAAATAATATAAAATAATGGCATGGTGTTTTAAGCGAATCTTGTCTGCTAAATGAACTAGTGTAGCCCACAGACATATGGCATAGCCAGATCAGGGACAAATATAAAGACAACTCATGCTCTTATGTCCTTCTGAACTAGACTACATTTTCTTCATATCATGTTTCTTTAGACCTGTCGAACATAAATCATGGATTTATTATGATGGTGTAGGCTATTGAAATTGATTTATTAGACATGCTCAATGTGTTTATGATAATTAGGGAGAAATTACCGTGACACCGGCAATTATTTGCTTGACAATCACCGGCTGACAGAATTTCATGACCGCCACAGCCATAGGACAGCTCATAATAATTGCTGGAACGAAGCGAATTAAATGGCATTGAACACATGGAAACCATGTGTTTGATGTGGTTGATACCATTCCGCTCCAGCCATTACCCCCAGCCCGTCCTCCCCAATTAAGGTGCCACCAACCTCCTGTGATTCATAGCCTATCATAGTCTGCTGTCTTCCTAGTCCCCCAGTCCCATCCCATCCCTCCCTACCCATCTCCCAGCAGTGCAGTGTTTCACGACTGCTCACTTCCAGCCTGGCTGTTATTGCTATTAAAGGTTAACCACCCCCAGGGGTTTGTGACATTGAACAAGACACACAACAACGATGATGCCATGGCTATTTGCTGCTCCAGGCTCTGTGCTCACTGCACGAAGGAGAGACTAACACAAGTAGTCGTGACATCATTTACAGCAGTTAGAGTTGTAAGCATAGTTGTTTTTCCCTGTATTGAGGTGAGTATCCCTGACGAATAGAAATAGTTTTTAGTGAGGTGGAGAAATATATATTATTAGACTACTTCACACTTTGTTTTTTACATAGCAACATGATGCAATACTTATTGATGCTCACAGATCATAATCTAACTAGCCTACTACTGCTGAAATAAAATGTGCCTGATGGTAGTAAGAGAAAATACTGTATACTCGGCTCTCCAGATGAATCATTTGGCCTCTAATAAATCTGTGAATTGTTCAATTCTATGTCTGACATTCCTCCACTTTTTCTCCACATTTTCACAGGGCCTCGCTTTGGCACAGACTAAACATGAGGAAAATTCCTCTGTGTCCATCTGTCAAACACACAGACACACGCATGCACGCACACACACACACACACCCGCACGCACGCACACACACACACACACACCCTCGAATTTACAATTCCCTTTCAGCTGCACCAGATTCATAACCACACTAGCTAACATAAGGGTCGTTCTTGAATTGCGAAGGCATTTGGGCATGGAATTTTGGGGAAAAATGAACTTATTTTTTCTAGTATGTATTTGGGTATATCTTCCCATTCTATATCAACTACTATGGCAGCTTAATAACTTACTCTTTTACCATTAGGATAGCATTGTGTCACCAGTAGCAGTAGTAACACCAATGAGATATTGTATTTTAGGTTATTGAGAATTTTCTTGAACGGAGGCCACAGATCCTCAAATCTAAGGTCATTAATAAACCCCTTAACAATTATTTACTGTGTATTGATTCATAATTTTGCTCACAATGTGCAAATTAAAATGAGTAACACCAAGTGACACTTTGGATAAAGACACTCTGAACTATCAATGGAATCCAAAAATGTATCACATACTAAACGGATGTGATTAGCCAATAATTGTCTTTATTATAAAACAGGTTGTTTGGATCCTGGATGCTGATTGGATGAGCAGCGTTCCAAGCTGGGCTGCATTAACTGACACAGGCACACCTATGCCTTTGTAACAGCGAGGAATGTAATCTACGTAATCCCCAAAAGTGATTATATATTATTCATGAGCGGGCCATAAACAATAACTAGTAATGCTGCATACTCCAAGAAAGGTTAAAATCTCACCTTTCTGGTAAAAATGGTTATAAACTGCTGAGGTGTAGTCACTTTTGAGGACACAAGCTCAAGTGCACAGTACAAATATGATAACAATATAAAAAATATTGTCACACCCTGGCCATAGAGAGGCTTTTATTCTCTATTTTGGTTAGGGCAGGGTGTGACTAGGGTGGGCATTCTAGTTTCTTTATTTCTATGTTTGTGTGGTTCCCAATCAGAGGCAGCTGTCTATCGTTGTCTCTGATTGGGGATCATATATAAGTTGTCCTTTTCCTTTGGGTTTTGTGGGTAGTTCGTTTCTGTTTAGTGTCTGCACCTGACAGAACTGTTTCGGTTTTACATTTTGTTTGAGTGTTTTGAGAAATAAAATATCATGAACACTTACCACGCTGCGCTTTGGTCCATGCCTTCTGACGAGAAACGTTACAAATATAAAATATTTTATATGATGTATTTCTTCCTATTCAACAAAACTGTTTGAATAAGGCTTGAAATGACATATGCTTTCCAAATATAGTATAATGAAACTAAACAATTACTAACTATAAGATTTCACCTTCCTTATAACTGTGAAATACATATTTTTATGTGCATATTTTATAAAGGTCTCTCTTGATCAAAATGTCTACCCCCACGTCACACAGAGCTCTAGCTTGGCTTCCTGAACATGGTAGGAACTCGCCTTTCATCTCATATTCATCTTGGCCATCTATGGCAAACAGACCTCTATTACAGTTTTTTACAATCGCTAGGACCCATTTCTCAATACTTAGGTCACTTTTTCAAAACTCATCACACAGTGAGTACAACAGCAGTCTATGTGGGCTAAACTGTGGATCATTTTTCATTGCTTTGGCACAAAATGCATTCAATGACTACATCGTTCAAATTTCATGAATTCTTTTCTCACTCAGACACAACCACCACCAAAACTCTATGTACCTACAGGCCAATTTGCACATGTTTACATACTCTTTTCAAAACTGTGCAACTTAAGTTCAAAACCTAACATAACACAAAATTAAATAAGACAGTAATACCGTATTGAAATATATTCCAAATCTAAAAGATTAAATACTATCAAAACAATTAGACCAACCACAGCTGATTCCCATTGTAGCTGAACACCTACCCAGGTGCTAGTCTTTCAATTTCATTACCATCTATACAAAAGGGGACATTTTAGGAATAATGCTGTACTGTAATGTAAACATGGACCCAGCCAGATATAGAGAAGTGGCTGATAAAGAAATTAGAGTGGCTGGGAGAGGGAGAGGAGTACGTATGCGTGGTGGAAGAAGACTGAGGAAGATCAAGAGCTGTAGTCTCAGATGAGATTAGGGCTGCTATAATTGATCATGTAATAAATCATGGTCTATCAATGAGAGAGGCTGGTCTGAGAGTGCAGCCAAATCTGCAACGCTCAACAGTGGCATCTATTGTGAGAGATTTCAGGCAAAACAACAGTAAGATGTGCATTCTGCAAGGGCATCTGACTGAACTGCACATTACAGAAGTAAATTGAGCAAAGCCTCCAAACCCATTTGTGTGTAATTGTTTTTGTATTTCTGCATAGGACCAAACAGTTACCTCCCACAGGCGGGAGAGGTAGGATTTTCACTGCTGTGCAGGAAACTGCAACTTTGATATGGTAATCAGAAACAATGGCATTAAACTCACAGAGATTCGGGACAGAGTGTTAGCAGGCAACATTACATTTGGAAATATTCACAATGTAAGCATGGCAACTATTTCTAGAGTCTTGAAACAACATCAAGTCAGGCTGAAGCAGTTGTACACTGTCCCCTTTGAGAGGAACTCTGAACGAGTCAAGCAACTCAGGAACCAATATGTCCAGGTAAGATGACTATAAAATACACAACTGTTTTTGAACAAAACCAAACAGAGAAGAGGCACACAATGGCATGTTAATAGGTATAATGTAAACTACCGTAATAGCCTAACTCTTATGTTGCCTTGTGGATTTATTTTAGAGAGTCATGGAGATTGAAGCCAGGCAAACATCCCACATATTCATCTTTGCGGCGAGGAAGAAATGTGATTGGGAAAAGAGCCACAGTGGATGTCCCGGGCCAGAGGGGTGCCAACATCACGTGTGCAGAAATATCTTCTGATGGATTGCTGTTACACAAACCGATAATTGGGCCTAATTTCATTCCTGGGTGACCTCTATGGAAGGGTTATACCAGGTGAGGAAAGGGTTGAAGTGAGGCGAAATCGGCCAACGTTTGTAATTGTATGGGACAACGTGGCATTTCACCACTCCCGTGCAGTCACAGAAGGGTTTGCAGCCCATCCCAGGATGGTGTCGCTTTTCCTCCCACCTTACTCTCCATTCCTCAACCCCATAGAGGAATTATGTTCCTCATGGAGGTGGAAGGCTTATGACCACCATCCACATGATCAAATGTGTATTCCCCAAGATGACATAAGATGTGATGTGGATGAGTACCTGTGGCCAAATGCAGAAGACAGGGTTGACTAGCATTGCTACTGTATCTGTATCCGTAGATGGTGTTTATACAAATTCTTGTATTTTTGTAATCACTCAATGCCAACAAATGACATAAAACATATCGAAGCATATTGCATCATGTCTGATTCATTCCTGTAACATATACTGAAGTGAATTCTAAACAACAGAGAGGTGTCATTCTTGTTGTAAAGAAATTTGACAAAAGAAAACATTGTGTACTGCTACCTGTTGTTAGTGGTTTTTAGGTCATTGTTTTATGAGTGACAGTGTGCTTGTTGGGTGACAATCTTTGCTAGTGTTATGGAAGAGTGAGTTGATTTGAGACATGTATGAAGTGTTTTGTTAGTTATAGTGCATTTTGCATGTGAAATGTGAAACTGCTGTGCCAAGCTGAAAGTTGGTTAAGAGAACTGTGTGAAAAGTTTTGAAAAAGTGACCTAAGTATTGTAATGACCTAAAGTAATGACCTAAGTATTGTAGTGACCTAAAAACTGTAATTCATTATTTTAGATGACTTTTAGATGACTGATGGCATGTGATTTGTCAGTAGCAGTGACGGAGACTTCAGCTAGGAGTTAATACTATGAGTCTGTGTTCATGTCATCAGAAGGAATTCCCCTCGACCACGCCCAAAAATTGGGGAAAACAAACATTCTTTCCCATTGACCCCCATTGTAAAAGAGCCAACTTGAGTTGATTTTTTTGTTATACAGAAAAGCTGCTGTGTTATTGTAACTAGGTAAAAAATCTTGACCTTATGTTCGCAATGCTCCCACGTAGAGAAATAGAGATGGTGTGGAAGACGAAGATTGGGAAATTGTGGAACCTGGTGTCTAAATAGGCTACACGTAGCTATGTGTGTGGAAAAGATTTAATCACAGGTTGAATACTGCCCGCGGAATCATGCTCAGATCAAAGTTTTGAAAAACGTATTTGTTATTCAAATGAAAAGCCCAATGAATACTCGGCTTTGTGTAACGATTTAACTCGCACAGCTTGTGGGACATTTATTTTGAAGGCACGTATAAATAACTGCACGAGGACAGACAGTGACTGACAGGATGACACACACGTCACAGTTACAAATAGTAGCTAGCTAGAAATTGAGCAATTCGTTTTTCCAAGATTTCAAAGAAAAGTCAAGTAGACAATGAATGTAGGGTGTTCCAGTAAGAGTGGACATCGAAATATTTCTTTATTGAGGCATCAGGGAAAGCTGTGCACTTAGTGTGCAAAGAGAGCGTCCCTGTCTTGAAAAACTACAACTTGTCCCGACACTCCCAGACGAAGCATGCAGAGAAATATAGGAATATGTCTTCTGAGCAGAGGACAAAGTGCATCGAAAGAGTTGCTTTCTCTGTTGCAAAAGCAGCAAGGACTTTTCACAAAACTGCATTCAGTAAACAACGGAATTGCGAGAGCTAGCTATGTACTGTCCCGCAAAATTGCTAAACATAGCAAGCCATTCACAAAGGGCGAATTCATTAAAGAATGTTTAATTGACTCTGAAGCAATACTTTGCCCCCACAAGAAAGAGCTGTTTGAAAATGTTCCCCTGGCATGTTGACGACATCGCAGAGAAAATGGAACAACAGTTGAAAGACAAGGTAAAGAAATATCTATTTCTCCTTGGCCCTGGATGAGAGCAGTGATGCACGTGACACGGCGCAGTTGTTGATATTCTTACGAGGCACACCGGCAGTCATGACCGCAGTAAAATTCCACGTGAGCCATGGTAAGCTCCTTTTATGCACTCTGGGCATACTTTGTTGGTACACAACTTGCTAATGACCAGCAGGTCCTAATGGCCTGGTACTCACCACTCTCTTGTCCCTCTAACCACTCTGACATCAATGCAAATGCAACAGAAAATCACATCAAACACTGATCATCAAAACAGAAGGCCTATTGTACTTTTAAAACTCACCTCACTGTAATGATCAATGTGAAGAAAGTTTCAACCTGCTTTTGAAATTGTGAGTGTAAAACATGGTGGTTGTGGATGTTTCAAAGCCTAACAGAACAAAATGGACAGCACTTAAGGTTATGATTGTGCTATTATACAATACATAATATTGCATATTATGCATGGCAGAAAAAGATAAAACAAAACAGATTTAAGATGTCTTTGGTACATAATTGGTCTAGCCTATATTCAAATTAAACACGTTTGAGTAATCACCTTCGAGTGTGGACTGTATTATGCATACTGGATGGACTGGTTGCTTTATGCTACACAAAATTGCTATCAATGAGTGTGGGAGAGAACATATAGCAAGTCCTAGGAGACGCTGTTGGTTCATTGATTGTGCAGTTCAGCTTACAGTTAGCGTACAATTTGATTTTGAATACCCTAGTAATAGGGCATACTTATATTTTCATAATTGGGTGACAGCTATACAGAATCTCATCACCATGCGTTTCCATATCCTCTATCCTTTAATCCATTCTCGAGTGCGCAGACGGGCTGTCAACAGTTTAGTGAACTATGTTTAGTTGAGAAAACATGTTAGTATCGACGTTACCGAACAGATTTCACTTGGTTCCCAAATTAAGCACTGGGTAGGTGCAGGAACAAGGTTGGAGAGCCCATGGCATACAGAGTTTGGCAGAATGTCATCTGTTGGGGCAGTGAGACCATGCTCCTAAAACAGGGGTTGATGTGTGGAGTGAAATAAGTCTTATTTATCACATGCTCAGCTATAAAACCGAAGTAGCCTACAAAATGGAGCGGTGGGAAAGCGTGCGGCCTCCATTCACTATTCGTGCATACAGATGCCATGTCCCCCCCCCCCCCCCCCCCCCCCTGTTTCTGCCCAATTGATAATGCATCATTCTAATTTGACATATTAATAAATACGAGATTCAATTGAGAATAGTCTAATGGAGGGAAATATGATCACTTGCTGAGAGAACAGCTGTGCAGCCTGAGGCAAGGAACAGAACGTAAGCTTTTTTTGCAACTTTTTCAAATCAATAGCCTATAGCTGCACCATGCAGCCCATATGTTTTGATTCCTAAGACATTCTAAGGTTTGTGTCATTCACAACTAAAGTTGCCAAATAACTCTAAATCTAGCATATAGGACCTGTTTCAAATTCTCTTTTATGCTTAACATAGCCCCTTCATATGCGCAATGGCTGCCAAATTGAAAAAATATCATTTTTACTTGTATGTGTGGAGGCCTGGAGATGCTAAACGTGTTTATGTTAATTAATGGTAAATTACCGTTAGACCAGCAGTCTTTGACCAGCTGACAAAATTTTGCGACCGCCACAGCCCGAGTCCTGGAAGAAGACAACGTCTGGACTGGGGCACTAAAATGGCTGATCCTGATAAGACTGGACCCAACTGGAGTGGGCGGAGTCCAACACCCTCACGTTAGGAAACAACAGAGGCTTGGTCCATTACTATGGCAGGCAGGAACTGCGGCCAACTGGGCCATCTGGCCGCAGCCTGCACAGCCATCTGCAAGATCTGTAAACCCACCTACCCCCTCCACCAGACAATAACGAAGACCCCGACCTTTCCACAGGCACTGCCCAACGCACCACCCAAGACGTCCTAGAAACAGCCCTCACCCCGGGATAGGATGACATCACCCTAACTCATTTTAATTCACTAATGGTAACTTGATCTATTCTTACCAAATTTTAACAAGTATCGCCTTGTAACCAACATCGGAGAAGGTGTGTTTGCGGAGGGGCGTGGTTTATATACTAGATAGCTACTCTATTAGTGCCATAATTTGACTGCAGGGTGTCAGATAATAAAGTTTACACTTAATCTATGGCAAAGATACTTATGTCTCCCCTTTCATCGGTGTCTGGTGTTACCTAGGTGCTGGCTAGCTAGGGCTTCAGCCAGCGTGGAACAAAAGGGGGGAAGGGACATTCAAAACTCTGAAACAGTTGTCATATCAACACATCCATCAGTACTGCTGTGAACCGCATTACAAAAGACATGCCAAATAGGAGATGTATAAAAAAAGAGGCTATTTTACATAAGAATGACTATTCGGGACTTTTTAAACCTTAAATGATTGAGCACTTTGCCATGTCCTTTTGGTCTGTTTTGCCCCTGTAGTTGCTGCCAGTTTGGAAGCCTGTTTTATTAAACACAAAATCCAAATTAATATGCTGTAATGTTTGTGAACACTTTACCTAGCAGCCAAACAGCTTTCACCAATCCCCACCTTGTAATTACAGTAAAATACTGTGAAATACAAACCCCGTCCCTCAACGACTGTCATTAATTCATCCATTTATTAATTCTGGTTATGGTAGCATTTTTTTTTATCTTACAGTAAATGTTATGGTATTGTACTGTCATTACACAGTACTTGCTTTGATAGAGCATATTATAGTAGGTGTACTGTAATATGAAATACAGAATTTGACTTGCCACGAGCTGCCTGTAAGCTACTGTCAAATTTTCGGTAACACTTTACAGTGTAGGTCAACAGCCTCCCAGGGCCTGATAGTGCAGTAGCCGATTCCACTGCTCTGCACTACACAGTGGTATGGCTAGGCAATATGATGTGAAGGGACCATTCACTTTGAATCCTCTATCCCAACATCACTCAGATTTCTGTAATAAATATATCTGACAACTCAGAGGCAGGCTTGTCGTCTAGGTAAAGCGTGGCTAATACTATTTCATACAGTAGATGCACACAGACGATAACGCATTACTTGGGTCTGTGCATGACGGGGCCAGCTCTGTGCTTAAGGGGGTAGTGTACACGTACAATATTAGCATCCAGTGAGGATGAGGAAGTACAGTAAGTCAATGGCTTGCCAGTCACATGAGCAGGTTTTTCTCAACCATACATATTTTTCTCTGGAATATTTATATTATCCATTTAACAGGGGGCTTAAACAGCGTTAGGACAAGTGGTTAAATTGAGCAGGAGCTACCCGGAGCCGAGCTCCAGGATACAAGTACTAACCCTAAAATGGTAATACATTGCCTAAAGCAGTAAATCGATTCCTAACCCTAGCTTCATGTCCACACTCTGTTTCAACCCTAGCCATAATCCTAATCTTGACGTTGTTAGCTATTACTGCACTGTTGGAGCTAGAAACACAAGCATTTCGCTACACCTGCAATTACATCTGCTAAACACGTGTATGTGACAAATAACATTTGACAACTCTAACCCTAGCCTTATGTTCAATCCCAGCTCCCAGCTCCCCACTTACCCTAACCCCTCCAAATAGTTCTCCCCCACCTCTGAATTCCCAATTGAACCTCTGGTTAGGACACTACCACATGGAGGGAGCAGTGTGTAATAAATGCACCACAGGTGTACAAAGCACCAAAGACTGTGGTAGGAGGCATGAGATGACCTCCAGTGTCAGAGGGGGAAGGAGAGTAAATGAGAACTGTTTTATTTCTCCTTCTATTACCACGTTAAACCTCTCTCCCAATCTGCTCTAAACACTGAGTGAATATAAGGTAGGAGGACCGAGTGAATGAGGTCTTGGACTGATTCAAAGAACCAATTGCACTAGAAGAAACAAGGAAGACCAGGTCTATTCCTACAGTGTTCTGCATCAAGTTTTGCTTTCAGGGCCGTGATATACTGTAGCAGCCTAAGAGACCTCAACATGACAGTCAGAGATGCAACTCATGGGTGTTGTAATACAAGAAAGGCTTTTCCAAAGCAGATCTGGGGTTTTATATCTTCAACGTATCCCGACTTATTTTACTACACAGCTATTCACAATGGACTGTCACTGCCCCAAATGTGCCATTTGTATGTACTTATGTCAGCTAGTTGTGTGTGGCCCCAGGAAAAGCCATCTGTTCAATAATTACCCTTTAAAGGCCTTGGAAATAAAAGATCTGGACACATTTCATTAGATTAGCTGCAGTCCTCATAGCGTCTGTTTGCTCTACATGGCCCGTGCCAGGGATGCAGAGGTTTAGCTGAAGTACTATGCCAGGTTCCAGAGAAGTGGTTTTAACTTATGAAACCATTCCTTCACCCTGACTTTCCTAAACATGTATGGTCTGTACCATTCACATTGAATATGTAAGAGCAAGCACATTGTAGACTAGCCCTTATGTGCTCTACCACCACACACACACACACACACACACACACACACACACACACACACACACACACACACTATCAACAACAATACATCTTCATCTCTCCCTACAGCTCCCCTGGTAGTCATAAATTATCCACAGGATTCAGCTGCAATCAGTGTGTAAAGTAGAGTAGCGGTTGCTCTGATGTTAGAGGGACATTAGCATCCTCACTCAGAGAAACAAACACTCTGTCATCATCCCAAATAGCAACAGATTCTCTTTTATAGTGCACTACTTTGGACCAGAGCTCTATGGTCCCTGGTAAAAAGTAGTGCACTATATATGGAATAGGGTGTGATTTAGGACACATCCTCTGTCATGTCATACTCCAGCGCAGCGTCACACATATGAAGAGTTTCTTTCCAAAACACATTATATCCATTTTCAGAAATGTTGGCATATGAGCTTTTACTGTTTTTGTGCTTTTTCACTATCTAATCATGGCTTAGGTTTGTTCAATGAGACATGTACTTGTTTGAAATCTATAATTTGATGGTTCATTTCAGACACAAATCTTTTCTTTTTTTTTGCCAAACGCTATATTTCTGCCTCAGAGAAATAAGTAGCAGTGCTAGGTTTTACAGTCAAATGTAACAAATAACTACATTTTTTAAGAACTATACACATTATACATTTGTGATATATATTAAATGAATCAATACAGTAATATGAGATCTGATAAAATATTTATATTTTACATTTTTGTCATTTAGCAGATGCTGTTATCCAGAGCGACTTACAGTAAGGGCATTCATCTTAAGATGGCTCGGTGAGACAATCACCTATCACTGTCAAATATACAGTCAAATAAACAGTATTCAAACATTCCATTAAGGCTAAACAATAGAGTGTTGTACACTTTAATACACACCTAACACGTAATAAAATCAGAACGTAACATTTTACACATATGAAGGTACCCATAAGCAATCACTTCTGGTGGAAAAACACCATGGTGAACACCAAATATGAAACATTTGTGAATACAGCGTTTTGGAAATAAACTTCATATGTAGGATGCGGAGTGTGAGATTTTGTATTTTGGAAATAGCAGCAGCAGGACGTATGCATGGCTAACAGCCTTGTGCTCACCACATTAGATTTTTGTTACTATGGCGACAATGATATAAAGATGATCCCACCTTTTTTATAGCCAACTGACACAGAGGATGGTGCAGATGTTACCACAGAAAGAGAGCCCCTGTATATGTGGAGAGTGAAGCCTGATGAAGATGTCAAACTTTTACAGTACACCTTGATCTTCCTTTTTTATTTCAAATTCTCTTTGAATGGCTCTTACTGTAATCATGAAGCTGACCTTACATTTTTAGTCATTTAGCAGATGCTCTTGTCCAGATCGACCTACAAGAGCAATTAGGGGTAAGTGTCTTTTTTTTTTAACCTAGTCAGATGGGGATTCTACCTTTCTGTTACTGGCCCATCGCTCTTAATTAAGGATCGTTGTATTCCTGTTCAGTCTTTATCTGCCATTTGTCGTCGCAGAGCCAATTCATGTCTTTCTTTCCAAATTGCTAGGTTTAGCTTGGCAGGGTAGTGACATTTCAGAGAGAGACGGTAGACAGAGCGAGCCGCTCTTTCCACACCAACGGCAGGTCGTATCTGTAGCTTTTCTGATACAGTACTTTATGTTCTACTGTTATGAGCGTTATAACAAATAGCGGCCCCATATCAAGTTCTGCAGTGGTTTGGAGCAGCATGTTCCAATTGTATGGCTTTAAAAAAAAAAAATTGTACAACCCATTAATTGCGAACATCTCGTGACCCTTTAACATTTAACTAAAAGTGAAGTGCAAATGAACTGATGACCACTTACATATTGTGTTGGTGTGCAATAATATACATGCCTGTGTCCTTCTCGTAAGAATGTGTATGTTCAGTAAACTTCCCGCTCTGTGTCTTATGTGTCCATGTACTGTGGAACTGAAACAAAGTGGATTGTTTAGCGAAGCTACACTAAGCAAGGACAACGCTGGGTGAGTGGGAGGAAGTAACTTTATCTGGGCTTGGCTGTAGCAGCAGTGGTGGAAATAGCTTTGTTTTGAGGGGGCAGGACAAACTTGGATATCAAGGGTAAACAGTCAGAAATGTTCTCTGTGTAACCCACAGCATCACTGTGATGTCACTGCCCACTGACAATGCAAAATCCTACTGCTGTGTCCAGATACACAGCAGCGACGGTAGTCTTGATAGATGTATTAAAGAGATGGGCAACTTTGAAGGCGGTGGGAGCCACAAACAAATCTGAACTCATCATGAAGGGCCACGGTTGCTTGCGGGTCTGCGTACCCATATCTAATTTTGTGCAATTCTTTCTACTCATTTTGCCATATGGTGGAGAAAAATGTTTGCAACGTCTAATATTATATTTGAGTGAGACTGACTAACAAAATCAATGGGGGGCCCCCGGCAGGTAAGTTTATATTGCTAAATTTGTTTTACGGCCAGCTATCAAAAATGTTTGTAAGTCAATAAGCCCATGTCAGCGATCAGTGATTTACATAAGAGAACTGCTGATGCAGAATCACATCTCGAAATTGCACCTTGTTTATTCTAACTCGCTTGAGTAACTTTTGGGGAAATTGTTCGGAGGGCCATCAAAAGGGGTGCCCATCCCTGCTGTAATACCTGATGGATCTCAAAGGCTGTAGATGTGGATCATGTTGGCTATGTGATGAGATTCCTGACTCCAGACATGAGTTGGAAGGAAAGATAACAATCCCTTGTGTTGTGTGACAATTCAATACGAGAGGATTGTAATAGCTAGGCTCTTGGACACAACTATTGGGCGATTCTATGATGATGGTGAAAGAGGATTACATCTCTTTCATTCTCTGTGTGGACTATCTGTCTCTAACCTGATTCCCTCGTCTCTGCTCTAGTTGCCTGCAGTGGGTAGTACAGTGAACTGAGAAATGTATGATACAAACCGGAGGACTAGAGCAAGTTCAGCTTTAGGTCCACTTATTGTTTCTCTTTTAAGTTAAGTGGACATTGAGCTGGTGAAACAATTTACACCTCCAATGATTCTCCAAGACCTCAGGCCCAAGTGTTCTGAACATCATTACAGCCACTGATTTCAGATCTGCACAATGCAGAGATGGCGATCGTAGCCATTGTCTTACTTTAGATGGCGTCACTCCTACGCCACGTCCGTCCTTCAACCGGTCTGTCTTGTAGGACGTGGAACTCGTCTAAAAAAAAATCTAGATTTTGCTCATCCACCTAACACGAGTTCGTTATTCTGAAAGTCACTCCGCTCTCCATCGCTGACACATTGGTTAGTGGCTACTACGCAAACCATGCTCAATCAGCTGAACAAACTTGCACCAGCGTAGTGTGACCTTGTTTGAATGGATACTTCCTCGCCTTGTTGAGAACCAGGCTTCCCTAACTGGAAAGTCTGGTAAAGTGCATTGCAGAAAATGGCTACAAAAGAGTGGAAACCAGTGACGCCTCACAACACATCAAACCAATCAAATGCCTTGCTTGGGCGGAGCTCAAAAGGTGGCCACTAGTGCCGTAGGAGCAACAGCGTGCGAGGATGGCCGGGAAATCGCAGATTAAAACCCCATCAAAATACGTTAATTATGCCGTGTTTGTGGTGACTTTCAATTGAAATAAATAGCAGACTGTCGGCCACACTCGATACACTGTTACTATAGCCTGACACGTCATTACGTATTTAATTTTTTTATTTTTCAAACAGAGGAGTTGTAATGTCTTCAACTCAGAAACCCCTTCTACAGGCATATGGGGGAGGGTTCTTGAAATGTAACATCCAATCAAAATGTAGCTGCAGGAATCCAGCAGACCATTCTAGCCGTTTCAGCTGATACAACATTTTCCAACAACGTGATTTGGAGGTATGGCTATGTGAGACTTGATACTTCCTGTCCCTGCAGCCTGTTACACCCAGAGTCCCTCTCCCAGTGGTCCTCTGTCCTTACCCTAGGTCTCTGTGTGTTGCCTTGAGAACATCACAAAGTACATACACTTACACACCCCAGATATGTCAGGCAAACGTTTGATACCGCATGAGAGCTGCAGTAGAACGTTGAATGGTTCCTACAAAGAGAGACCATATGAATGATGTTATTTTGGAAGTTGTTTGTGAGACTGAGGAAGCTGTAGTAGTCAGTCATTGGCAGTGGGATGGCCAGTTGTTGTATGGCGCTCTAATTACACTACTCTGCCAAGCTGAACCCAGACAATTAGGAAAGACATGAAACGGCAGACAAAGACGGAACAGGAATACAACGACCCTTAATAATGGATTATTATTGTAAATGCATGGTGGTGGGACTGGTTGCTTGTTAAGTGCCTTCCACTCAAAGGCAGGCTCTGTTTTATGAAGCCCTGCTAAAGTAGACTAACCGGGGACAGACCTAGCAGCTTGATCTCGCTCGCTCGCGCACTCGTCCGCTTTAGCCTCAATGGAAACTGACACAGGGTGATGGAGATGGCGGGAATGAGTGAGACTCGTTAGCCACTAGTGAATATTGTGTGGTGTCTGTCTGTGTACAACCAGGCTGATAAAAGGGAATATAGATGACCTCAGATCTCTGTGGAAGCTTTTGTTCAATTTAAAGGTCACAACCAAGAAGCCATTTCAAAGTGACATTTACAGATGCAGGAGAAAGATGAGCATCTAAAAGGCAATTACATCAGTCCACGGAGATGCGTGGATGACGGTCATTGGTCAGCCAAATGACCACGGTCACTGATTTGAATAGGAGAATTCGGTGTGTTTTTAAGATGTTTTCTCCTATCCTCCGCTCCTGACAGCATGTGCTGCTGCTGCAGGAAGGAGGGTGTTGCCTTGCTTGCTACAACACCTTGCTTGTTTCAGCAAGGAGCAACAAAGTATCATCTCTCTAACACAGCATGTCACCCACCTCCCTCAGTTCACACCTGGTGCTGTAGTCAGCAAAAGAAATGAGCTAAGGCTAATTTTCTCATTTAGAATCCTACCTTCCGCTATCCAGCTGTGCTGCTGGCTACTAACCCACAGATAAGAACTAGTATTGCTCAGGCCAGGAAGGGAAGGCCAGGGATGTATGGGGCCCAGGTTGGGGCCTGCGCTTCCCATCAGCTGACCCTGCTGCTCACAACAGCACCACCAGCTCAGATACACAGCAGCATGCATCAGCAGGTAGCCATGGCTACCACCACACCTCTCTATCCTTTCTACTCATGCCAAGCAGCAGGGGATATTAACAAACACCTATCATTGAAACGAATCTCACACCAGTGGGGAACCATGAGGTAGAGGTTTGCACAGGACTGATTCATCCTAAGAAATAGGTTAAATTACCAGAGATTCAGAAGTGGCCATTATATCAGCCAATATGCTAGACGTAGTTTGAAGAGAGTTGGGGAAAGACTTTAATTTTCAATACGTAGCTCAAGAGAAACTGCAAGGGTGCAATGCTCACTCACCACGGTAGCCTGTTCACGAGTTGTGGTTTTCCCTTTTCAATGATTATCCGTTTTTTTTTATTGCGCCTTGACTCACGTTTTGTTGCGCTCCCTCCACTATAGTCTAATTATTTTTTAGTTAATTTCCTTGGAAAGATAACTGCCACGTGATTATCCGCCCACGCATAGGCAGCCTACTCTATTTCAATGAGACCGAATACAGTGGCAAGAAAAAGTATGTGAACCCTTTGGAAATACCTGGATTTCTGCATAAATTGGTCATAAAATTTGATCTGATCTTCATCTAGGTTACAACAATAGACAGTCTGCTTAATAAGCTAATAAAACACAAACAATTATACGTTTTCATGTCTTTATTGAACACACCGTGTAAACATTCACAGTGCAGGGTGGGAAAAGTATGTGAACCCTTGGATTTAAAAACTGGTTGACCCTAACCTCAACCAAACGTTTTCTGTAGTTGCGGATCAGACCTGCTCAACGGTCGAAATTTTGGTCCATTCCTCTTTTACAAACTGTTTCAGTTCAGCAATATTCTTGATTTCTGGGCTCTTGAGGTCATGCCACAGCATCTTAATTGGGTTGAGGTCAGTACTCTGACTTGACCACTTCAGAAAGCGGATTTTCTTCTGTTTAAACCATTCTGTTGTTGATTTACTTCTGCGTTTTGGGTCGTTGTCCTGTTGAGTCACCCAACTTATCTTGAGCTTCAATTGGCAGACAGCCTTACGTTATCCTGCAAAATGTCTTGATAAACTTGGAAATTCATTTTTCCGTCTGATAGCAAGCTGTCCAGGCCCTGAGGCAGCAAAGCAGCCCCAAACCGTGATGCTCCCTCGACCATACTTTACAGTTGAGATGAGGTTTTGATGTTGGTGTGCTGTGCCTTTTTTTTTCTCCACACATAGTGTTTGTGTGTGTGTTCCTTTCAAACAACTTAACTTTAGTTTCATCTGTCCACAGAATATTTTTCCGGTCGCACTGTGGAACATCCAGGTGCACTTATGCAAACTTCAGAGATGCAGCAATGTTTTTTGGGAGGACAGCAGTGGCTTCTTCCGTGGTGTCCTCCCCATGAGCACCATTGTTTTACTTATCGTACACTCGTTAAAGATTCCAGAGATTTCTGTAAGTCTTTAGTTGACACTCTAGGATTCTTAACCTCATTGAGCGTTCTGCACTGTGCTCTTGCAGTCATCTTTGCAGGACGGCCACTCCTAGGGAGAGTAGCAATAGTGCTGAACTTTCTCCATTTATAGACAATTTGTCTTACTGTGGTCTGATGAACATCAAGGCTTTTATAGGCTGACCACACCACTCGTGTCCCGTTTGCGAGCGTTGCAAAATAAATGTAGAAATCCATGTTATTCAATTATTGCACCCACACTGCTCTCGCGGGCCAACGAGCGTCTGCATTGCCAAGGGCTAAAATAGAAATCCGTTCTATTTCTGACGCAGATCGCGCTGCAAGTCCTGCCTCTCCCATCTCCTCATTGGTTTATAGAAGCAGGTACCCACGTGCCATCTCCTCATTGGTTATACCGACGTGGGTGACTGAAGACGAACGAGGTCAGTGGCGGTAATGCACCTAATTTATGAAAAGTTGCCAATCGCAATATAAAGTCAAGAGAAGAAAAAGCCTGGAAGGAAGAGATAACTAGAAACGATTCGGTTGACCGTTTTATGTGTGGATTAATTGTCGGAGTAGAGAACCTTGGGCATTTCAGGTAAAATAACAACTCAATGTTTATATCCCAGGACAAATTAGCTAGCAAGTGCAAGCTAGCTAGCTAAATTGCCACACATGTTTTAATGCTTTTCGAACTGTCCCCAAATTAATGTAATTGGTTGAGTTTGTTTTGATATTTTAACCTGCGTGTCGTGATCGCGTTTGGTGTGGGGGTACAAAATAAATGTATGCACGATGGCGCACTCGCGCAGTCGGTTTGGGTTCCGTGTAAGAGATACCTTTTGTAACCCTTTCCAGCTTTATGCAAGTCAATAATTCGGGTGGGTCTTCTGAGATCTTTTGTTCGAGGCATGGTTCACATCAGGCAACGCTTCTTGTGAATAGCAAACTCAAATTTCCAACCTAGACTGTGAATGTTTAAATTACGTATTCAATATAGACAAATACAATTTCTTATTAGTTGAAGCACACTGTTTGTCTATTGTTGTGACTTAGATGAAGAGCCGATCAAATTTGATGTATGTACTAGGCGCACTTAATCTCGCACGCTGAACAACACTCTTAGAAAAAAGGGTTTCAAAATAGTTATTTGCGGAGGGATAGGGTTCTACCTAGAACCTTTAACATCCAAAGAACCATTTTTGTAAGGCAAGAAAGGTTCTACATAAAACAATATTCAATATTTCCCAGAATGCTCTATTGCCGGGAGATTTTCTGAATTGTTTGTCTTACTGTAATCTATTTTTGCATGTGCATTGATTGGTCGATTCATTTTATGCTACACAAAGATAAACAACAGTTTTCTAAACTAATCCAATCTGTTAGTAATTGGATTTATTGCACCCGGTACTGAGATGGTTATTCCAGTTTAGATGATTGAGGTAGTCTTAGTATTCAAGCTCCCCTACCCTGGCAGTTTTTGTGAATGCAGGTTGCGAGTGATTAACAATTCCACTTGTTGGATTTCCTAACTCTGGCTGGTGGCTAATAAGGCTGCTGGGTTCAACCCGTTCGTAAAAGGTTGTGGGAAGAATCCTCCAAAGATAAAAGAGTTCTCAGTATAACCCTTTTATAGACGGTTCTAGGAAAAACCTTTTTAGATGATTAAATGGTTCTTGGTAGAACCCTTCATAGAGGGTTCTAGGCAGAACAATATACAGGGGGTTCTTTAAAGAACCTGAAAAAGGGTTCCCCTATGGGGAAAAACTAATGGTTCTACTTAGCACTTTTTTCCCCTAAGAGTGTAGAAGAGGTATGCTACTGAAGTTGAAGCAGCGAATTCAAAGTGTGTGTGAATAATGCGACAAAGATATGCTTTTAATACTGTGGGGACAAAATGGTTTTCTTAGTCTAAATTGCTTGAGTGGAATAGTGCTATTCACTGGTAACTTTCTCTGCTGTCCATTAACCTCTTCATACACTGCACAAATGAGTGGTTTTGTTATAGGTTCCTTAGCAACCAGGCTGAATTCTTGTTCTGTCTGTTTAGGCTCTAAACGGCAAGTAGCAGCAGTGTCCATTTGAATAATTGTTCAGTAGTCTTATGGCTTGGGGGAAGAAGCTGTTAAAGAGCCTTTTGGACCTAGACTTGGAGCTCTGGTACTGCTTTCCGTGCGGTAGCAGAGAGCAGTCTACGACTTTGGTGACCAGAGTCTTTGACAATTTTTGGGGGGCCTTCCTCTGACACCACCTAGTATAGAGGACCTGGATGGCAGGAAACTTGGCCCCAGTGATGTACTGGGCCGTATCTTAGACACATGGGCTGTGAGAACTGGTTAAAACCTGCTTTTATTTGTTTTAATGCTTTAAGGGAGTATAGCTAATTACCCCTTATCTCTTTTTTAAGCTTACCTCCCTAGGAAGTCTAAACAGCTCTGTGTAGATTAAGTATATAAAGACTGTGACTTGTAAATAATCAAGTTACTCTCTGGCTTTATCCTGAGGGGGAACTTCCTTGCAATTGCTTGAATAAACTCTTATAAACTGGAAAATGAGCTCTGCCTGTGATCCTTGGAACAAGTTTGTCCTCAACAATACAATAGGTAAGCTAACACATAAAAAGCAGAAAGATGACCATTTTCCAAATATTCTGCAGGATCCCAAAAATATTTTCAGCCCAAAGTCGTCTTTCTGGCTGCCTGCTCCCACCCGCAGCATGAAAAATGCAGACCGCACTGCAATGATCTCTGTCAGGACCCGCAAGTTCCGAAGGCATCCCGCGGGAATGCAGCCCTCTACCATGGGGGCTTTCTACACCTTCAGAGTAAGGATTTATTAAACAATTGTTGCAGTTTTAAAGTATACATGTAATTTCTGAAGACATTGTAAATATTGAAACTTAATATCACTTGACCTTTTTCTACATTTTGTTGTGTTACAGGCTGAATTAAAAATTGATTTAAATTGAGATTTTGTCACACTGGACTACACACAATACCCCATAATGTCAAAGTAGAATTATGTTTTCAAATGTATTATCCGTTTTGTCACCAAAACCCCATACACTACCCACCACTGCGACCTGTACGCTCTCGTTGGTTGGCCCTCACTTCATACTCACCGCGAAACCCACTGGCTACAGGTTATCTACAAGTCTCTGCTAGGTAAAGCCCCGCCTTATCTCAGCTCACTGGTCACCATAGCAGCACCCACTCGTAGCACGTGCTGCAGCAGGTATATCTCACTGGTCACCTCCAAAGCCAATTCCTCCTTTGGTCGCCTTTCCTTCCAGTTCTCTGCTGCCAATGACTGGAACGAACTGCAAAAATCACTAAAGCTGGAGACTCATATCTCCCTCACTAGCTTTAAGCACCAGCTGTCAGAGCAGCTCACAGATCACTGCACCTGTACATAGCCCATCTGTAAACAGCCCATCTATCTACCTCATCCCCATACTGTATTTATTTATTTATCTTGCTCCTTTGCACCCCAGTATCTCTACTTGCACATTCATCTCCTGCACATCTACCATTCCAGTGTTTAATTGCTATATTGTAATTACTTCGCCACCATGGCCTATTTATTGCCTTAACTCCCTTATCTTACCTCATTTGCACTCACTGTATGTAGACTTTTTGTTTTCTTTTTTTCTACTGTATTATTGACTGTATGTTTTGTTTATTCCATGTTTATTCCTCTGTTGTTGTATGTGTCGAATTGCTGTGCTTTATCTTGACCAGGTCGCAGTTGCAAATGAGAACTTGTTCTCAACTAGCATACCTGGTTAAATAAAGGTGAAATAAAAAAATATTTAAAATTAGATGCTGAAATGTCTTGAGTCAATATATATTCAACACCTTTGTTGTGGCAAGCCTAAATAAGTTCAGGAGTAAAGATGTGCTTAGCAAGTCACATAATAAGTTGCATAGACTCATTCTGTGTGCAATAGTATTTAACATGATTTTTGACTGGATACCTCATCTCTGTAACCCACACATACTGTACAATTATCCGTAAAGTCCCTCAGTTGAGCAGTGAATTTTTAAACACAGATTCAACCACAAAAACCATGGAGGTTTTCCAATGCCTCGCAAAGAATTGGATGGTAGATGGGTATGTTAAAAAAAGAAAAGCAGACATTGAATATCACTTGGAGCAAGGTGAAGTTAGGAATGAGGCTTTGGATGGTGTATAAATACACCCAGTCACTACAAAGACACAGGCGTCCTTCCTAACTCAGTTGCCGGAGAGGAAGGAAACCGCTCAAGGATTTCACCATGAGGCCAATGGTTAGAGTTTAAAAACGAATGTATAAACAACATTAGTTACTCCACAATGCTAACCTAAATGACAGTGAAAAGCCTGTACAGAATATAAATATTCCAAAACATTAAATAAGGCACTAAAGTAAAACAGCAAAATGTTGGAAAGAAATTAACTTTATGTCCTGAATACAAAGCGTTATGTTTTGGGCAAATCCAACACAACATATTAGGGAGTACCACTCTTCATATTTTCAAGCATGGTGGTGGCTGCATCATGTTATTAGTATGCTTGTCATCTGCAAGGACTAGAGTTTTGTTGGATAAAAATAAATGGAATAGAGCTAAGCACAGGCAAAATCCTAGAGGAAAACCTGGTCCAGTTTGCTTTCCAACAGACACTGGGAGACATTCACTTTTCAGCCGTAAAATAACCTAAAACAGGCCAAATATAAACTGGAGTTGCTTACCAAGATTACATTGAATGTTCCTGAGTGTCCTAGTTAGTTTTTATTTAAATCGGCTTAAATCGATAGCCATTTTCAAGTCTTGCCATCTACCAATGATCAACACCAACTTGACAGAGCTTGAAGAATTTAAAAAATATTGTACAATCTAGGTGTGCAAAGCTCTTAGACTTACCCAGAAAGACTCACAGCTGTAATCGTTGCCAAAGGTGATTCTAACATGCATTGACTCAGGGGTGTGAATACTTATGTACAGTATGAGATTTTTGTTTTTCAATTACAATAAATGTGTAAAAATGTTTTCACTTTGTCATTATGGGGTATTGATGAGTTAATTAAGAAAAACAATTTAATCCCTTTGAATTCTGGCTATAACACAACATGTGGAATAATTCAAAGGGTAGGAATACTTTCTGAAGGCATTGTAAATAGTATTCAAATTATATTTTCAATTGTATTCTGATTTAATCTCTTCAAATTGTGTTGGAAAGGAAAGGGTTATTAACACTAAAGAGAAATATCCAAAGGAGGATTTTCTTTGGCGGTCTCTGGGGTGATAAATCTAGCTAGCTAAATCAGCCATTGGCTAGGAACTCAGAAGCTAGATACCATTCAACTGTATTAGGGCAGAATTTCGGAGTGACAGTGGAATCAACAAATCACAATTTGACGTGCAATGTGATTGGTGGGACCATTTTTACAAAAACGTATGGAAGACCGACAGGTCACAATAGCAAGCAGTAGTGTATTTTTCGTAGCGGTCTATTTTCCCATGGTCTAATTAGCTAGAGTTTGTTGGCTAGTTACGTGTGTAGCGGCTGCAATGTGTGTTATCAAAGAGGATGTTCATTTGTTAGCTTCACCCTTTTCAAGATTAACTTTCAACAAGAGGTTCAGTTTCAAATGATCAGCATCTAATGAGTGGAACTTTTTTTAAATTATTATTATAGCAGCTCTCTTGCAGCTCTCTTTGAAAAAAAAAGTATATTGGTGAAACATTTAAACTGTGTGTTGAATGTGAAAGTTTTTGGTAATGGGAAGTGATTTCATTTTTTATTGGCCCTATTTGTTTTACAAAGTGCACTTTTCCTACATTGAGTGTGCTGGTATTACAGTTTCTGTCACTTCAGCATTTTTTAAGTTTTACCTTTATTTAACTAGGCAAGTCAGTTAAGAACAAATTCTTATTTTCAATGACGGCCTAGGAACAGTGGGTTAACTGCCTCAGGGCAACAGATTTGTACCTTGTCAGCTCAGGGATTTGAACTTGCAACCTTTCGGTTGGTAGCCCAACGCTCTAACCACTAGGCTACCCTGCCGCCCCAGCATCACGAGCCTGTCAGACTTACATCCTTTATGTCACTGTTGTCACTTTTGGTAAAAGTGTGATAGTGATGGCGTACGGCTACCATGGGTTGTGTACGCACTGTGGTTGTTGTTGCTGGTAGTATTATCTGTGCAGGTGCTGTCTCTGTGTGTGGCAGCCCGAAGTGTGGCTCAGCCTCAGCCCTGTTTTGAGTTAGTTAGTGCATTAAGCGATGTTTCTGTTATTTATTTGGTAGAACATATTGGAAGACACTTTCCCCCCGCTGAAGGCCTAGGTCCAATAGCCACAATTCGCCACTGTCTCACACTAATCGCTCTAATCACTCAATACACAAATGCACATAATGATGATTACTGTTCTACTTTCCACTCAAGCACACTTTGGGACACACTCATGTACAAACACCCACGCTGGAGGGGAGAAATGATATGGCTCTATGCTAACAGCTCAAGTGTTTCGCCAATCAATTTCAGCTCCACAACAAACCCCGTCCTTCAGACTCCCTCCCTATTTGCCTAGACATTACCTGAAAGCAAAAGTATTGACTCGATTGAGAGTTTTCTCCTTTCCGTCTCTCTGCCCCAGTGGTTTGCTCTTTATGATGGTGTGGAATAACATCTGATAGGGCGCTACTACCACGTGAAGACCAAATGAATAAGAGTGCCTACATGACAAACAAACACACACTGACCATAAATGCTTACATACGGTCTTGTACGAAGGCCATTCTGTTCCCTGCAGAATGGGGGTGTGAAGTGGTGTGAGGAGCAATACTTGGACACTGTCTAGGATCATCAGAGTAAATCCTTTCAAACAGTCAGCTTGTCCCTCCTGGTCTCAGTACTCTCCACATTTCTTAGAATTGGTTCTCTGGCCACTGTGTCTGTCAGCTTTGTTTGCCCGTATTCAGCACCACGCCTCTGAATCAAGCCTCTGCAAATAATCTAAAGTGAAAACTGACAAGAACCACAGGCTTGGGCCATCAGTGACAATTACCCAGGATTCCTCACTCATCAGGAGCTTGTTAGAAAGGGCAGGGCTACAGAGATGAAAGGGAAAAGCAGATCAGACCTCACCAGGCCAGATATAGCCTCTCCCTATCCCTGCCTCCGGTACTCTGCTATAACCATGTCTCTTCTGAACCATAGTACTGTGTGTACTGACAGTATTGTATTGATAATGTCCGGAAAACACCAGCCAATTGATCTTATCATTAAACTAAATAAGAGGTCCACTTCATCGAGTCTGAGGTACATGGTGAGTACAATCAATAGACTGGTTTAGGTATTGGCTTAAGGGGCTGAACTGAAGCTGAGACACACATGTTGTCGTTCTGTCTCTGTTCTCCCTTCATTTACAGTTGGGTTCCCAACTGGGTGATTTTTTATTTTTATTTTATTTTTTGGCCCCCCCAAGTTTTCTGAGAATATTATTATTATTATTATTATTAGTATTTATTTTCAATTTGTGGACATAACACTGGGAAAAACCCAGGAAATCAGCTCCAAGTCATTTTTAATTTGGGAAATGTGTTCCAAAGTATTCCCACTCATAATAGAGATATGTGATTGTATACAAATGTAAGCAAGGTTTGAAATTGTTTGAGTCAAATTATTGTTTGGGCTTCTTGCGGTCAATTTGCAGTCTATAAAAAAATATATATATATTTAACTAGGCAAGTCGGTTAAGAACAAGTTCTTATTTACAATGACAGCCTAGGAACAGTGGGTTAACTGCCTTGTTCAGGGGCAGAACGACAGATTTTGACCTTGTCAGCTCAGGGATTCGATCTTTTTGGTTACTGGCCCAACGCTCTAACCACTAGACCACCTGCCACCCCAAATTACAAATGATTTGTAATTATGTTTCGGCCCCCTGATCATCCGCTCAAGAAAATTGTCCCGCGGCTGAATCTAGCTGATGATCCGTGTTTACGTGTATGTGTGTGTATTCAGACCCCTTGACTTTTTCCACATTTTGTCACATCACAGCCTTATTCTAAAATTGATTCAATAGTTTTTTTTCCCCCCTCATCAATTTACACACAATGGCACTGGAGGAGATAGCTGCCGTTTTACGGGCTCCTAACCAATTAATTTTATTTAACCTTTATTTAACTTGTGCTATTGTGTTTTTTTCGCGTTATTTGTAACTTATTTTGTACATAATGTTTTTGCCACTGTCTCTTATGACCGAAAAGAGCTTCTGGATATCAGGACAGCGATTACTCACCTCGTACTGGACAAAGATTTATTTTTCTTTAACGAGTCGGACGCAAAGGATTTACTTCAGATACCTGACAAGGCCCAAATCCCCGTCATTCGCATGAGAAAGAGACGGAGATATCTGGGATGTAGGTCGGGGTGCCTTGTAAGGATCTGATGGCGAGAGGGTAATATCACTGGGGCCAAGCTTCCTGCAATCCAGGACCTCTACACCAGGCGGTGTACGAGGAAGGCCCTAAAAATTGTCAGACACCAGCCACCCTAGTCATAACTCTCTGGTACCGCACAGCAAGCGGTACCGGAGCGCCAAGTATAGGTCCAAAAGGCTCCTGAACAGCTTCTACCCCCAAGCCATAAGACTGCTGAACAGTTAATCAAATGGCTACCCGGACAATTTGCATTTTTACGCTGCTGCTACTCGTTGTTTATTATCCATGCATAGTCACTTTACCCCTATCTACATGTACACATTACCTTGACTAACCTGTACCCCCGTACATTGACTCGGTACCGGTACCCCCTGTATATAGCCTCGGTATTGTTACTTTCTTTTTTTACTTTAGTTTTAGTAAATCTTAACTCTTCTTAACTGCATTGTTGATTAAGGGCTTGTAATTAAGCATTTCACGGTAAGGTCTACCTACACCTGTTCGGCACATGTGACAAATTAAATTTTATTTGGATTTGAGGAGAAGGAGGACAAGAAAGGTAATACAACAGATGGGAGGACAATAAGGAAGGTAAGACGAGGAGGACAACAAGAAGGACAGTTACAACAGAAACAGAAACAACAGTTACAGTATTTGAAGGAAATTGTTTACCTTTATTCTACAATCACAGACAGTTAGGGGGTTGGAGGTCAGGAGATATGTGTCAGGGGGTAGAGGTTGGGTTAACGTTATGTGGGTGTCAAATCACGTTTTATTTGTCACGTGCCGAATGCAACTGGTGTGGACTTTACCATGAAATGCTTACTTATGAACCCTTTTTTGAGACCATCTAAAAACTCTGCTATGGATGTGCTGTGTCCAACAACACCACCATTCACAGGGCTGTGATTCAACCCACATTAAGCCACTTTAAACACGTCTGATAAGAAACCCATGCTTGTGCCTCCAACAAATCTTCTGTTTCATAATTACAGTAGTGATTTAATATTTCAATCAAGCGGCTTCTTTAAGTCAATTATGTGGAGGTGAAGCCTAGTTAATGGTATCATATACAGATAGGCTGGCTCCCACAGTGAGCCCAGCCATCAGTGCGTCTTTCATCAGATTTAATTCAATATTATTTCAGATTCCACTCAGCCACATAATTACTTCACAGTGGAGTTTGTGTGTGTGTTCCTCTGTGTCACTTCAGGTCAAATACACTGAATAATACCAGAGTGGCCTAAGCCTGACGGTGAGCTTCAGAGGTTATGATGAGAGCATAATGACAGGGACTGACGTCTCACACTGGCTGATGATGGTAATCACTCTCTCTGAACCGGTACTTTCCAGTTTTAACCTCTACTTCATCACCCTCCCGGATCCGGGATCCTCCTCATCAAAAAAGCTGACTAGCATAGCCTAGCCTAACGGGACAGGGATATCATATAATATAATTTTCATGAAATCACAAGTCCAATACAGCAAATGAAAGATAAACATCTTGTGAATCCAGCCATCATTTCCGATTTTTTAAATGTTTTACAGCGAAAACACAATATGTATTTCTATTAGCTAACCACAATAGCCAAACACACAACCGCATATTTTCACCATGTTTCCACCGCATAGGTAGCTTTCACAAAACCGACAAAATAGAGATAAAATTAGTCACTAACCAAGAAACAACTTCATCAGATGACAGTCTTATAACATGTTATACAATACATTTATGTTTTGTTCGAAAATGTGCATATTTGAGGTATAAATCATAGTTTTACATTGCAGCCACCATCAAAAATAGCACCAAAGCAGCCAGAATAATTACAGAGAGCAACGTGAAATACATAAATACTCATCATAAAACATTTATGAAAAATACATGGTGTACAGCAAATGAAAGATAAACATCTTGTGAATCCAGCCAATATTTCCATTTTTTTAAGTGTTTTACAGGGAAAACACAATATAGAATTATATTAGCTTACCACAATAGCCAAACACACAAACGCATTTATTCACCGCAAAGGTAGCTTTCGCAAAAACCAGCAAAAGATATAAAATTAATCACTAACCTTTGGACAACTTCATCAGATGACAGTCTTATAACATCATGTTATACAATACATTTATGTTTTGTTCGAAAATGTGCATATTTATAGCTACAAATCCTGGTTATACATTGTGAATACGTAGCAACGATTCACCAGAATCTCCGGAGATATTTTGGACACTCACCTAATCTGACCAAAGAACTCATCATAAACTTTACATAAAAATACTTGTTGTATGGCAAATGAAAGATACACTGGTTCTTAATGCAACCGCTGTGTTAGATTTTTAAAAATAACTTTACCACAACATACAGCTTGGGTTATTGTGAGACAGTGCTCACAACATATTACACAGAAATACGAAATAACATCATAAATGTTGTCTTACTTTTGCTGAGCTTCCATCAGAATGTTGTACAAGGAGTCCTATTTCCAGAATAAATCGTTGTTTGGTTTTAGAATGTCCATTTCTTCTGTCGAATTCGCGCCACAATGCTAGCCAAGGTTGCTAACATTCCCATCCTCTCTTGGCGCAAAGAACGGAAAACTCCAAAAGTCCCAATAAACGTTGAATAAACTGATAAAACTCGGTTGAAAAAACCTACTTTATGATGTTATTATCATATGTATCAAATCAAATCAGAGCCGGAGATATTCGCCGTGTATACCGAACGCTTTTCAGAAGACAATGTCGAGGTCCCTCGCGAGCCGTCGAAGACAAAGAAAATACCGGACCTGTCACTCCAAAAGCTCTTGTTCGGCCTCAGATCAAGCTAGACACCCCATTCCACCTTCCACTGCCTGTTGACATCTAGTGGAAGGCGTATGAAGTGCATGCATATCAATAAATAAAAGCCAGTTGAATAGGCAGGCCCTGAAACAGAGCCTCGTTTTCAGATTTTTCACTTCCTGTATGGAAGTTTGCTGCAAAATGAGTTCTGTTTTACTCACAGATATAATTCAAACAGTTTTAGAAACTTGAGAGTGTTTTCTATCCAATAGTAATAATAATATGCATATTGTATGATCTAGAACAGAGTACGAGGCCGTTTCATTTGGGCACGATTTTTTCCAAAGTGAAAACAGCGCCCCCGTATTGACAAGAAGTTTTAAGGCAGAGACAAATGTGGAGTGAAAAAATTCAACGTCATTATCATTCTGATGTAATCAAATGGTTAAAAGGGGTAGGGGTGGGGGGGTGTTCAAAGTGTACTGAATAATATTTGATGTACTGTATATACCACATACAGTGCCTTCAGAAAGTATTCACATCCCTTGACTTTTTTCCAGATGTTGTGTTACTGCCTGAATTTAAAATGGTTTAAACTGAGATGTTGTGTCACAATACCCCATAATGTCAAAGTGGAACTGTGTTTATAGAAATCTTTACAAATGAATAAAACATTTAAAGATGACATGTTTTGAGTAAGTATTCAACCCCTTTGTTATGGCAAGCCTAAACAAATTCAGGAGTAAAGGTTTGTTTAACAGGTCACATTACGTTTCAAAAATAGAGTTTTTAACATGCTTTTTGAACTAATACCTCATCTCTGTACCCCACACATACAATTATCTGTAAGGTCCCTCAATTGAGCAGAGAATTTCAAACACAGACTTAACCACAAAGACCAGGGAGGTTTTCCAATGCCTTGCAAAGAAGGGCGCCTATTGGTAGATGGGTAAAAACTAAAAAGCAGACATTGAATGTTCCTTTGAGCATAGTAAAGTTATTCATTACACGTTGGATGGTGTATCAATAGACCCAGTCATTCCAAAGATCCAGGCGTCCTTCCTAACTCAGTTGCCGGAGCGGAAGGAAACCGTTTAGGAATTTCACCATGAGGCCAATGGTGACAAACAATTAGAGAACTCAAACTGAGGATGGATCAACATTGTAGTTACTCCACAATGGTAACCTAAATGACAGAGTGAAAAGAAGGCTGTACAGCCGTGGCCAAAAGTTTCGAGAATGACACAAATATTAATTTCCACAAAGTTTGCTACTTCAGTGTCTTTAGATATTTTTGTCAGATGCTACTATGGAATACTGAAGTATAATTACAAGCATTTCATAAGTGTCAAAGGCTTTTATTGACAATTACATGAAGTTGATGCAAAGAGTCAATATTTGCAATGTTGACCCTTCTTTTTCAAGACCTTTGCAATCCGCCCTGGCATGCTGTCAATTTAACTTCTGGGCCACATCCTGACTGATGGCAGGCCATTCTTGCATAATCAATGCTTGCAGTTTGTCAGAATTTGTGGGGTTTTGTTTGTCCACCTGCCTCTTGAGGATTTACCACAAGTTCTCAATGGGATTAAGGCCTGGGGAGTTTCCTGGCCATGGACCCAAAAATCGATGTTTTGTTCCCCGAGCCACTTAGTTATCACTTTTGCCTTATGGCAAGGTGCTCCATCATGCTGGAAAAGGCATTGTTCGTCACCAAACTGTTCCTGGATGGTTGGGAGAAGTTGCTCTCGGAGGATGTGTTGGTACCATTCTTTATTCATGGCTGTGTTCATAGGCAAAATTGTGAGTGAGCCCACTCCCTTGGCTGAGAAGCAACCCCACACATGAATGGTCTCAGGATGCTTTACTGTTGGCATGACACAGGACTGATGGTAGCGCTTCTTGTCTTCTCCAGACAAGCTTTTTTCCGGATGCCCCAAACAATCGGAAAGGGGATTCATCAGAGAAAATGACTTTACCTCAGTCCTCAGCAGTCCAATCCCTCTACCTTTTGCAGAATATCAGTCTGTTCCTGATGTTTTTCCTGGAGAGAAGTGGCTTCTATGCTGCCATTCTTGACACTAGGCCATCCTCAAAGTCTTCGCCTCACTGTGCGTGCAGATGCACTCACACCGGCCTGCTGCCATTCCTGAGCAAGCTCTGTACTGATGGTCCCCCGATCCCGCAGCTGAATCAACTTCAGGAGACGGTCCTGGCGCTTGCTGGACTTTCTTGGGCGCCCTGAAGCCGTCTTCACAATAATTGAACCACTCTCCTTGAAGTTCTTCATGATCTGATAAATGGTTGATTTAGGTGCAATCTTACTGGCAGCAATATCCATGCTTGTGAAGCCCTTTTTGTGCAAAGCAATGATGACAGCACGTGTTTCCTTGCAGGTAACCATGGTTGACAGAGGAAGAACAATGATTCCAAGCACCACCCTCCTTTTGAAGCTTCCAGTCTGTTATTCGAACTCAATCAGCATGACAGAGTGATCTCCAGCCTTGTCCTCATCAACACTCACACCTGTGTTAATGAGAGAATCACTGACATGATGTTAGCTGGTCCTGTTGTGGCAGGGCTGAAATGCAGTGGAAATGTTTTTGGGGGGATTCAGTTCATTTGCATGGCAAAGAGGGACTTTGCAATTAATTGCAATTCATCTAATCACTATTCATAACATTCTGGAGTATATGCAAATTGCCATCATACAAACTGAGGCAGCAGACTTTGTGAAAATCAATATTTGTGTCATTCTCAAAACTTTTGGCCACGACTGTACAGAATACAAATATTTCAAAACATCCATCCTGTTTGCAATAAGGCACTAAAGTAAAATGGCAAAAGATGTGGCAATAGATTTTTTTTTTTAACTTTGTCCTGAACAGAGCATTGTTTGGGGCAAATTCAACACAACAGTACCACTCTTCATATTTTCAAGATGGTGGCTGCATAGTTATGGCTATGCTTGTCACTGGCAAAGTAATGGATAGGGGGCAGCATTTTCACGTTTGGATGAAATGCGTGCCCAGAGTAAACTGCCTCCTACTCAGTCCCAGATGCTAATATATGCATATTATTATTAGTATTGGATAGAAAAACCTCTGAAGTTTCTAAAACTGTTTGAATCATGTCTGTGACTATAACATAACCTATTTGGCAGGCAAAACCCAGAGGACAAACCATTCAGATTTTTTTATGTCACTCTTTTCAATGTGTTTTCATTGGGAATCTGCATTTTCACTGGATGTTGGCCAGGTGGGACGCTACCGTCCCACATATCCCAGAGAGGTAAAAAAATAAAAAATATTTTTTAGAATCCAAATAAATCCTAGAGGAAACCTGGTTCAGTCTGCATTCCAACAGACACTGGGAGACACATTCACCTTTCAGCAGAAAAATAACCTAAAACACAAGGCCAAATATACACTGGAGTTGCTTACCAAGACAACATTGAATCTTCGTGAGTGGCCTAGTTACAGTTTTGACATAAACCAGCTTAAAGATCTATGTATGGCAAGACCTGAAATGGCTGTCTAGCAATGATCAACAATCAACTTGACAGAGTTTGAAAAAAAAAATGAAAAAAAATATTGTACAATGCAGGTGTGCAGCACTCTTAGACTTACGCAGAAAGACTCACAGCTTTAATTGCTGCCAAATGTGATTTCTAAAGGATATCGACTCGGGTGTGTGAATACTTCTGTAAATGAGATTTCATTTTCAATAAATGTGCTAAAATTTCAACCATTTTTTTTTTTTACTTTGTTATTATGAGGTATTTTGTGTAGATGGGTGAGAAATAAAATATATTTAATCAAATTTGAATTTGGGCTGTAACAAGAAAATGTGGTGTAAGTCAAGGGGTATGAATACTTTCTGAAGGCAC
The DNA here is from genome assembly GCF_016432855.1 of Salvelinus namaycush. Taxonomy (NCBI): domain Eukaryota; kingdom Metazoa; phylum Chordata; class Actinopteri; order Salmoniformes; family Salmonidae; genus Salvelinus; species Salvelinus namaycush. The sequence goes on along the minus strand of NC_052326.1, from coordinate 12,402,239 downwards.
TGTACATGTACATGCAAGAAGAGATGGGGACAAGAAATGACAAACACAGTTAAAACCACTGAGTGGTATTTTGCAAGGATGAGTGGAATTAACCACCGACCTGCGATGACACCACAGAGGATAGCAAAACACACATTAGTCATACAGAGAAACTTTGTCAAATCTTTCATCAAATCTGCATTGGGTCAATGTATGGCCACACAAACAATTTGGTCATCGCTGTTACAAGCAAAAATCAGTAGCATAGCCGATGGTGTTCTCAGACGGCATTAAACGATTCCATGGCAGTCATGTTAGTGCCTTCAGGGCAATATTAACCAACACAATTTTACACCAAGCTTAGCATGTCACTCAATAGAATGACAGGACAAAATGCTGAGAGGAAGCAACATTATGTTTAGAAGTTTCATCCAAACTTTCTATGACTCAATTGGGATTCACTGTTACAGCAGTCACGAGTGGGTTGGTGAAGTGCCTAAAATGATAACACAGAAATAGTTGACCTGAGGCCCACTCCAACATCCCTATGAACATTGGCCACCCGTCAAGTACAATAATCAGACTGCCACACCCGTTGCTGACAGGTGTATAAAATCAAGCACACAGCCATGGAATCTCCATAAACAAACATTGAAAGTCACATTGGCCATTCTACTACCAATGTGGCACCGTCATAGGATGCCACGTTTCCAACAAGTCAGTTCTTCAAATTTCTGCCCAGCTAGAGCTGCCCCGGTCAACTGTAAGTGCTGTTATTGTGAAGTGGCAACGTCTAGGAGCAACAATGGGTCACCTGCAAAGTGGTAGGCCACACAAGCTCACAGAACGAGACCGCCGAGTGCTGAAGCAGGTAGCTTGTAAAAAATCGTCTGTCCAAGGTTGCAACTTTTTAAAAAACTTTTTTAACATGCACAGAAATTAGCCACATCCATGTTCTCCTTTTGGTAGGCATTTTCATTATTAAACATTCAAAGAACTACTACACAGAGGGAAAAGTACACTGTGCATTCAGCTCCACGGACAGAACTCTTGTTAACGGGTATGCACAAAAACACAAAAGCTCAACATTACATTTTAAACTACTCAATCAGTGTGAGTAGTGAAGTCTCTGATGGGCGTTGACTAGAGCAGTGAAGTCAGATATAGTTTCTGACGTCGCAATGCTCAGGATTGCTGAAAGGTGAGAGGCAGTAAGAGATGATCTGTGCCTTGACTTGTTATATTTCATCACTGAAAATGTCTGTTCACATACATAGGTTGACCCAAACAGTGCAAACATCTTCTGAGCATGACTCCTAATCTTTGGACTGTTTTATTCGAGAGATGCATAGAACCTCGTCAGTGACATTGTTTTGAATAGTTCTCCAATCACTGCATCAGACTGAAGATGGATAAGCTCAAGTTGCAGGTCAGTGAGAGCGTTATCCACATTGAAGGTGAAAGGAGAGGAAACCAACAGCATGTCATTTTCCAACACTTTGAAATCCTCAAAACGATGCGAAATCTCAGCGTTCAAAGCACGCAGCAGCGATATATACTTCTCCCACTGGTCATCTGATAGGGAACAGACTATTAGTGTCGGAAGCTTGTTTGCTTCTACTAGGCGGGTCAGGAGGAGTAATTTTCCCTTGTACAGCCTTGTCAAAGCCTTCATCTGATGTGCAAAAAGGCCTAAAAACACCCTACATTCATTGTCTACTTCTTATGTTTGAAAAATGAATTTTTGCGCAATTTCTAGCTAGCTACTATTTGTAACTGTGACGTGTGTCAGCCTGTCAGTCACTGTCTGTCCTTGTGCAGTTGTTATTTATAAGTGCCTTCAAAATAAATTTCCCACAAGTGGTGGATTTTAAATCATTACTCAAAGACATTCATTGGGCTTTTAATTTGAATAACAAATACGTTTTTCAAAACTTTACTATCACAAATTCTTTGATCTGAGCATGATTCCGCAGGCCATATTGAATCAGGTCGCGGACCACATACGTCCCCCGGGCTGGCCTTTGCCCAGGCCTGTTCTAGACGATTCTGTGCTTCCAACTTTGTGGCAACAGTTTAGGGAAGGACCTTTCCTGTTTCAGCATGACAATGTCCCCATGCACAAAGCGAGGTCCATACAGAAATGGTTTGGCGAGATCAGTGTGGAAGAATTTGACTGGCCTGCACAGTGCCCTGACCTCAACACCATTGAACACATTTGGGATGAATTGGAACTAGGGTTGCACATTTTGGGGAATATTCAGAGGTGCAAACTTTTTCTGTGGGAATTAACAGGAATATATGCTAATTCGTATGAATACCAATTTAAATGTAGATGTTTTTTGCATTAGATATATTTACCATATCATATGGAGACAAACATAAACCTTTTACCTTATCATAAGTAGACATAATTGCAAATGATTAAATCCTTCCAATAAAAATGTTAGTTACGAATTGAACTTTAATTAAATGAGTTGACTCTTCACATGGGATGATTTCACTGAACAAAAGAAAAGGAATATTAAATGATCCCCAATGATCCATTACATCTCCCAAAAACGTTTTCAACACATCTGTAAAATGATAGTGTAAACTAAAGCATTGGTTGTCTTCCTCTCAGGCTTACATGTCTTCTCCCAGGTCCTCCTCAATGTCCACCTCTTGAACATCAGACTGAGGCCTCATCTTCACTGTCATTTTCCAACCTAGTTGAGAATGGCTTGTCAGGCTCAAAAAAGCCTCAAATTTGCCTAGATGGCCACCAATTTGTGTGTGTGTGTGTGTGTGTGTGTGTGTGTGTGTGTGTGTGTGTGTGTGTGTGTGTGTGTGTGTGTGTGTGTGTGTGTGTGTGTGTGTGTGTGTGTGTGTGTGTGTGTGTGTGTGTGTGTGTGTGTGTGTGTGTGTGTGTGTGTGTGTGTGTGTTCCCAAACAAGGACCAGTTGCGCTCTAAGTTGGTGGGATTTGGAGGATGGTGGAGGCAACAGAGGAAGGAGCCTCAGATCCACAAAGTCCCTTCCACCAGGTGGCTGATGAGATATGTTGGCACGACTGCCATATTGCATCTCCATTTCAAAGCCCTTGATTGGAAGTGTACTTAGCCAGACTGCCAGGAACCTTGCCCTCATCCAGGCCAAGGTGGTGAGACACGGTAGTGATGACACCATAGGCCTTGTTGATCTCTGCACCAGACAGGATGCTCTTGCCAGCATACTTGGGGTCCAACATGTACGCTGTGGCGTGTATGGGCTTCAGGCAAAAGTCTTCACGCTTTTTGATGTATTTTAGAACTGCAGTTTCCTCTGCTTGGAGTAACAGTGAAGTGGGCAGGGCAGTATGGATTTCTTCTCTTACATCTGCAAGCAGAGTCTGAACATCAGACAGGATGGCATTGTCTCCCTCAATCCGTGCAAAGGCTACTGCTATAGGTTTCAGGAGTTTCTGGCTGCTTACCACTCTCTCCCAAAATACATCATCCAGGAGGATCCTCTTGATGGGGCTGTCCATATCGGCAGACTGTGATATGGCATTTCTTGGAGAGACTCCTTCCCCTCCAGGAGACTGTCAAACATGATAACAACACCACCCCAATGGGTGTTTCTGCGCAGCATCAATGTGGTGCTCTTATTCTTTTCACTTTGCTGCTATAACTTTATGACCCTTCACATACCTAACCATTTCATTGGCTCTCTTGTAGAGTGTATCCATTGTTTTTCAGTGCTATGATGTCCTTGAGGAGCAGATTCCATGCATGAGCAGCACAGCCAATGGGTGTGATGTGAGGGTAGGACTCCTCCACTTTAGACCAAGCATCCTTCATGTTCGCATCATTATCTGTCACCAGTGCAAATACCTTCTGTGGTACAAGGTCATTGATGACTGCCTTCAGCTCATCTGCAATGTAGAGACCGGTGTGTCTGTTGTCCCTTGTGTCTGTGCTCTTGTAGAATACTGGTTGAGGGGTGGAGATTATATAGTTAATTATTTCTTGCCCACGAACATTCGACCACCCATCAGAGATGATTGCAATACAGTCTGCTTTCTCTATGATTTGCTTCACCATCACTTGAACTCTGAACTCTGCATCCAGCAAATGAATAGATAAAGCATGTCTGGTTGGAGGGGTGTATGCTGGGCGAAGAACATTCAGAAATAACTTTCAATACACATTGCCTGTGAGCATCAGAGGTGAACCAGTTGCATACACAGCTCGAGCAAGACATTTCTCTGACTACGTTCCTCCATTGAGTCAAAACAACTTCTGATTACAGGAGGACCATGAGCTGTTGCTATCGATATGGTGTCTGATTCATCATTTTCACCTCAAATTTTTGTCAGAGGTTGCTTGTTGTGAGCGCTGAGGGAACTTTATGCACTTGGCCAGATGATTCTGCATCTTTATTGCATTCTTCACATATGGGCATGAGATGACACTACAACCAGAGCACAATGTGACCCGCCCTGTGCAACTGGGTCCTGGACTTCCTGACGGGCCGCTCCCAGGTAGTGAGGGTAGGAAACATCTCCACCCCGCTGATCCTCAACACTGGGGCCCCACAAGGGTGTGTTCTCAGCCCTCCTGTACTCCCTGTTCACCCATGACTGCGTGGCCATGCACGCCTCCAACTCAATCATCAAGTTTGCAGACGACACTACAGTGGTAGGCTTGATTACCAACAACGACGAGACGACGTACAGGGAGGAGAAGAGAGCCCTCGGAGTGTGGTGTCAGGAAAATAACCTCACACTCAACGTCAACAAAAGAAAGGAGATGATCGTGGACTTCAGGAAACAGCAGAGGGAGCACCCCCCTATCCACATCGACGGGATAGTAGTGGAGAAGGTGGAAAGTTTTAAGTTCCTCGGCGTACACATCGCGGACAAACAAATGGTCCACCCACACAGACAGCGTGGTGAAGAAGGCGCATCAGTGCCTCTTCAACCTCAGGAGGCTGAAGAAATTCGGCTTGTCACCAAAAACACTCAAACTTTTATAGATACACAATTGAAAGCATCCTGTCGGGCTGTATCACCGCCTGGTACGGCAACTGCTCCACCCACAAACGTAAGGCTCTCCAGAGGGTAGTGAGGTCTGCACAACGCATCACCGGGGGCAAACTACCTGCCCTCCAGGACACCTACACCACCCGATGTCACAGGAAGGCCAAAGATCATCAAGGACAACAACCACCCGAGCCACTGCCTGTTCACCCCGCTATCATCCAGAAGGCGAGGTCAGTACAGGTGCATCAAAGCTGGGACTGAAAGAAGCTGTTTATCTCTAGGCCATCAGACTGTTAAACAGCCATCACTAACATTGAGTGGCTGCTGCCAACATACTGACTCAAATCTCTAGCCACTTTAATAATAAAAAATTGGATGTTATAAATGTATCACTAGCCACTTTAAACAATGCCACTTTATATGTTTACATACCCTACATTAATCATCTCATATGTATATACTGTACTCTATACCATCTACTGCATCTTGCCTATGCCGTTCGGCAATCGCTCATCCATATATTTTTATGTACATATTCTTATTCATTCCTTTACACTTGTGTGTGTATAAGGTAGTTGTGAAATTGTTAGAATACTTGTTAGATATTACTGCATGGTCAGAACTAGAAGCACAAGCATTTCGCTACACTCGCATTAACATCTGCTAACCATGTGTATGTGACAAATAACATTTGATTTGATGTGACTGCCTGGCTGAGGTGGAGAGACTATCTGTCTGAGAAAAGGAGTGTGTGTGTGTGTGTGTGTGTGTGTGTGTGTGTGTGTGTGTGTGTGTGTGTGTGTGTGTGTGTGTGTGTGTGTGTGTGTGTGTGTGTGTGTGTGTGTGTGTGTGTGTGTGTGTGTGTGTGTGTGTGTTTGTATTGTACAGTATGCGTGTGCAGGACACATAGCACATTTTCTCTGGCGACTGCAGATTATTTTGTACCTTGAGAAAGTGAGCAAACCAGAGGAAATGTCCCAGCTAAACTTCTATTACCTGAAGAGGAGGTGATAATATCATTTGGCACAGTATTTGCAAAGGTACACAGCTTTTCCTTCTACATCAGCTGCAGTGAAATGTCTCCACACATCAGATAGTGCCCGTGGCATTTTCCTGTAAAGATTAGATTTTTTTTTTATATATATTTTTTTAACAAATAAAATTCCATGTACAGATAAATAGTGAAGCAGTTAGATTAAACAACACCTTTGTAAGATAAATGTTTTAAAATTAAACCTGTAAGGAAACAGGTTTATTAACATTATTTAGTTAGCAGGCTCAAGCAAGCTAAAACCCACATGGTATCAAAAACTAACTAGCAGAAACTATTTACTAGTTAACAAAAAATTGTGTATGTCATAGAAAATATATTCACCCCACCCAGTATTGTAATCAAAATTTACCAGAAAGCATGTAGTCCTTGGCTCAGTGTAGTAGTGTGCACGATCTTGAGAATCAGCTGCACATGTGATGGAAGAGTGCACTGTGCATGCAGAGGGTTGCAATTACTTTGAACTGGGGATAGTTTAACCAAAATATGCCACAAGACCTAGAATTGTGAAAATTTACCGGAAAGTTTCCGACCCTTTGCAAACCTAATTGGAACGCCGACTGCGAGCCAGGCCTAATCGCCTGACCTCACTAATGCTCTTGTGGCTGAATGGAAGCAAGTTCCAGCAGCAATGTTCCAACATCTAGTGGAAAGCCTTCCCAGAAGAGTGGAGGCTGTTAAAGCAGCAAAGGGGGGTCCAACTCCATATTAATGCCCATGACTTTTGAATGAGATGTTCAACGACCAGGTATCAATACTTTTGGTCATGTGTATTTTCAACACAATTGACTTGAAAACCTCAACGCTTCAGGAAGCTTAATTTCCCCATTACCACATGTAATTCCAAGAGATGGATATAAAATCTTCCTGAAGCATTGTGCATGTGGGACTAGTTTAGAAAAAATGTATGTATTTGTTTGTGTAGCATAAGAATAATCAACCAATCAATGTACTTGCAAAAACTAATGTAGTGACACAAACAATTCTGAAAATCAACCTGTAATAGAGCATTCTGGGAAATATGATAATGATGGGTGTGTTTTTGAGTAAACATGAATTTGTAATTTTACTCAATAAGCCTGTTCAAATTCAGCTCACTTCGAACAGTTGAGTAAACAAACTATAACACATTAGCTAAAATGATTGTTCTTTTGAAGTCACTCAACTCACAGAATAATGCTGATTGGTTAAGTTTTTTTACAGTGTGCGTGTGTTTACAACTTGCTTCCATTCAGCCACAAGAGCATGTATGTACATATCCCAACTAGAAGCCGTGGATTACAGGCAACATCCGCACTGAGCTAAAGGGTACAGCTGACACTTTCAAGGAGCGGAACACTAACCAGGACACTTGTAAGAGATTCTGCTACGCTCTGTGACGAACCATCAAACAGGCAAAGCATCAATACAGGACTAAGATTACATAGTCTGACGCTCTTTGGATATGGCAAGGCTTGCAAACTATCACGGATTACAAAGGGAAACCCATCCACAAGCTGGCCAGTGACATAAGCCTACCAGACAAGCTAAATGCCTTCTATGCTCGCTTCGAGGCAAACAATACTGAACCACGCGTGAGAGCATCAGCTGTTCTGGACGACTGTGTGATTATGCTCTCTGTAGCCAATGTGAGTAAGACCTTTTAAATAGGTTAACATTCACAAGGCCGCTGGGCACAGACTACCAGGGTGTGTACGCGGAGCATGTGCTGACGAGCTGGCATGTGTCTTCCTTCACTAACATTTTCTCCCTGACCCAGTCTGTAATAGCTACATGTTTCAAGCAGACCACCATAGTCCCTTTGCCCAAGAATGCCAAGGTAACCTGTCTAAATGGCTATCACCCCATAGCACTCATATCTGTTGCCATGAAAAGCTTTGAAAGGCTGGTCATGGCTCACATAAACGCCTTCATCCCAGACCGAGATGGGCAGTGTTTCTGTTCAAAATATTTGAAATATGTACAGTACCAGTCAAAAGTTGACACACCTACTCATTCCAGGGTTTTTATTTGTACTACTTTCTACATTGTAGAACAATAGTGAAGACCTCAAAACTATGACATAACACATATGGAATCATTTAGTAAGCAAAAAGTGTTAAACAAATCTACATTTATTTGAGATTCTTCAAAGTTGCCACCCTTTGCCTTGATGACAGCTTTGCACACTCTAAGCATTCTCTCAACATGCTTCATGAGGTAGTCACCTGGAATGCATTTCAAATAACAGGTGTGCCTTGTTAAGAACAGCTCAAATAAGCAGAGAAAAACGACAGTTCATTATTACTTTAAGACATGAAGGTCAGTAAGTCCGGTACATTTCAAGAACTTTGAAAGTTTCTTCAAGTGCAGTCACAAAAAAGATCAAGCGCTATTATGAAACTGGCCCTCGTGAGGACCACCACAGGAAAGGAAGACCCAGAGTTACCTCTGCTGCAGAGGATAAGTTCATTAGATTTACCTGCCTCAGAAATTGCAGGCCAAATAAATGCTTCACAGAGTTGAAGTAACAGAAACATCAACTGTTCATAGGAGATTCCGAGTCAGGCCTTCATGGTCAAATTGCTGCAACGAAACCACTACTAAAGGACACCAATAAGCAGAAGAGACTTGCTTGGGCCAAGACACACGAGCAATGGACATTAGACTGGTGGAAATCTGTCCTTTGGTCCGCCATGTCTTTGTGATAACCGCCATGTCTTTGTGAGATGCAGAGTAAGTGAACAGATGACCTCTGCATGTGTAGTTCCCACCGTGAAGCATGGAGGAGAAGGTGTGATGGTGTGGGGCTGCTTTGCTGGTGACACTGTCAGTGATATATTCAGAATTCAAGGCACACCTAACCAGCATGGCTACCACAGCATTCTATAGCAATACGGCATCCCATCTGGTTTGCGCATAGTCCCACTATCATTTGTTTTTCAACAGGACATTGACCCAACACACCTCCAGGCTGTGTAACGGCTATTTGACCAAGGAGAGTGATGGAGTGCTGCGTCAGATGACCTGGCCTCCACAATCACCCGATCTAAACCCAATTGAGATGGTCACCATATTATCTAACGTCATAGTCAACATAGCTAATAGAACTAATGTGTTAGTAAACCCGCTACAATCAGGCAGTACAGTGTACAGTCAGCAAGCACTTTAGCGGTTATACCGGCAGTCCCCGGTGGCAATAAATTAATAAATCCAAAAGCTTACCTTGACTTGGAAGAGTTCCAGCGTTGGATAGCCATTGCCAGCTAGCTAACAAAGCATCCCTCTTGGATTGAGCTAGGTGTTTTGTGTAGGCTAAACCAGCTAAGCAAGTGAAAGTCAAAAAATACTATGAAATATAGCTAGGTCTCTCTCTCCCTCTTTCTTGCATCCTTCATTTTTGAATACAGTTATTTGTGGAAAACTGTTCAACTGTTGTCTATCTCTCTCTTTGAGTCAACTACTCACCACATTTTATGCACTCCAGTGCTAGCTAGCTGTAGCCTATGCTTTCAGTACTAGATTCATTCTCTGATCCTTTGATTGGGTGGACAAAATGTCAATTCATGCTGCAAGAGCTCTGATGGGTTGGAGGACGTCCTACGGAAGTTGTCATAATTACTGTATGAGTCTATGGAAGAGGGTGAACACCATGAGACTCCTAGGTTTTGTATTGAAGTCAATGTACCCAGTGGAGGACGGAAACAAACTGTCCTCCGGCTAAACCATGTGCTTCTACACCTGCATTGCTTGCTGTTTGGGGTTTTAGACTGGGTTTCTGAAAAAAGCTGATGTAAAAAAGGCTTTATAAATACATTTGATTTAAATTTGATTGACCATTGTGCTAACCTATAGAGTGATGTTGAGGCTAATGTAGACCTTCATTGCAAAACAGTGTTTTAATCAATTATTTGGTGACATGAATATATTTAGTATAGTTTTACCAAAAACGGATAGCTTTTTTTTGTTTCGCTTATTTATTTCATTTTTTACTGCGGAGGATGGTCCTCCCCTTCCTTCCTCTGAGTTGCCTCCACTGAGTTGCCTCCACACACACACTGGGTGGCTAGGCCTGGCCTCTTACCTCCAGGCCAAAAGCATTAGATGTTAATAAATGGCTTGTAACACTGGGGAGTTCCCAGCCCCACAATATATCTTGACATTAATAAACCAATCCTTATGCCTTTTAATGTGCTCTGTACACATTTTAGTATGGAATAGTACACTTCACAACATTTCTATGAGTATGGAATAGCAGTCTGTGTAATGTTAGTCAGATCCATATCTGGGAGGCAAGTTCATAAAAGCAATTAGGTTCAAGTTCATAAAAGCAATTAGGTAAATGCAGTTACATTAAAACTAGGGAGATAAACTGTGCAGTGACCTGTTCACGGTGGACAGACCAGCATGCTCTCCTTGTAAGCCACCCAGCATTCGAGCCACAGGACCTGAGTCACGTCTGTCTCAAGTCGACAGACACACAGCAAATCCTCCAGTGTTGAATCAACACTGACAGTGATAAATTTGAACACTGGTCCAGTGTCAATACAGGTCCACACTTTTCAGTGTTAAATTATCACTTTGCTTAGTGCTGACGCTGTCTCAATGTTAGGGAATTAACACTTTTAGTGTTAAGCAATAACACCTCATGTAATTTTTAACAATTGGACGTGTATATAGGTTACATGCAATAACACCTCACTTGGTATTTAGTGCTTGGGCAAAAACCAAAACGTGCACCCAGGTGGGCATTTCACTACACCCGCAATAACATCTGTTAATCAAGTGTATGTGACCAATAAGATTTGAGAGAACCCTGGCCAACAGGTCTGTATCTCTTGACAAGGTCACTCAGCATTGTGAGATTATAATATTATTTTGAACTTTGTCACATGCTCTTATGTAAGCATTTACAGACTTCAGAACTGACCACAATCATGCTAAAACTTTATTTACATGACCATAGACCACTTAAACTGGTACAACACTTCCACTCACGGTTGGCCAAAAATTACTAACTGAAAACAACGCCCCCACTAAGCCATGCCTCCATTATAATTTCCCAGTGTTCCTTGCCTTTTCAAGTGAATTGCAGAGTTGCCACCCATGACTGTATTTATTAGTGACAGACATGGTGGTTGAATGTGTTCATTTTCAATCCTTTAGCCTTCACCTAGTGAGTTTCTAGGTAAATGTTATTATTAAACTGTTTGACATATCTCATTATTCTTAGTTTTATCCTAATACTGTATACTGAAGCTACTGGTTTACAGGCTGCATCTGGCCTGCAAGTCACATTATGCTGTTTTGCAAAGTGATGTAATTCTTATTGGAATCCATCCAGAGTTAGGATATCCAACATCCAACAGTTGGAATGTTCATTCACCTGCATGCAGAATGACAGTCTTCTTTCTCAATATTCCTGACTCTATATAAACCATTTAAACTGGAACAACCATTTCAATACTGGGAGCAATATATCTAACTGATTTGTTTAGAAAAATGCTATTTGTGATTGTGTAGCAAAATATTAATCAATCAATGAATGTACAAATGGATAATAAGATAGTTGGAGCAGTATTGTTAGATTTCAGTGCAGCCCTTAATGTTATTGATCATAAATTGTTCTTGAAGAAACTCACTTGCTATGACTTTACATCACCTGTAATCACATGGTTGGAGAGTAAAAAAAAACAAAAAAGTATCCAATTGAACCCAGAGTGTTCTTCAATGGAAGCTTCTCTAACCTCATATGTACAGTGCGTTGTCCCTCAGGGCAGTTACCTTAGGCTGTTACGCTCCATTTTTACAAATTATTTGCCACTGGTCTTACACAAAGCTAGAATGACTATGTATGCAGATGATTCCACACGCTGTCAGCACCCAAATTCTAAATAAGGTGTTAATTAGTATCAGAATGAATGATTCATAATAAACTGGTATTAAATACATCTAAAACTAAAAGCATTGTATTTGGTTTAAAACATTTAAGACCTAAACCTTAGCTGGAGTTATAGTTAAAGGGAGTGACCATTGAGAAAGTTGAGGAAGCTAAACTCCTAGGTATAACATTGGATGGTTAATTATTTGGGTTAAATGCGGAAGACACATTTCAGTTGAATGCATTCAGTTGTACAACTGACTAGGTATCCCCCTTTCCCCAGGTGTATACTGTTTTTTCCGACACATTGGTGCGGCTGGCTTCCGGGTTAAGCGAGCATTGTGTCAGGAAGCAGTGCGGCTTGGTGGGGTCGAGTTTCTGAGGACGCACGGCTCTCGATCTTCGCCTCTCCAGAGTCCTAATGGGAGTTGCAACGATGGGACAAGACTGTAACTACCAATTTAGATGTCATGAAATTATGGAGAAAAAAGAGGTAATACATAAATTTACACCGCTGAGGGTTAATTTTACACACCGCTGAGGAGTTAATTTAACTCCTGAATCAACACTAGAAATGTTACACAAAATCAACAATAGGTAACACTGCCCAATTTTCAGTGCATACTTGACATGGCTGGCTCACCACAGGCTCAGTTACATTCCCCCGAGTACCTTATTCCACTTTTGTTATCCTTCTATCTGAGTGTACTGTATACGGTATGTGGTCAACTAAGGGTATTCTTGATTAAAGTGTATGCATTTGAGCCTATTTTCTACAGTATTGAATGTGAGTGCATGTTTGTGTTCTTTGTTGAAGTATCTGTGAGTGTGAGGTCTTCTCTCAGAGGAAATTACATCAAGCACCATGACATTTGTCTCTCAACTGTCAGTGACATGTCAGCTTAGTGCTTGTGGCAGCCAGGTCTCAAGGTCTCAAACAGACACTGAATATTTCATAGTCAGCAACCAAACTAGTGGTTGGTTGAGGGATCAATGGAGTTAGAGGAAGTTGTGTTGTGCCATGTTAGATTTGATTTCAGCATGTGTCATTTACTGTTCTGTCTTTGCAGTGACTGTGTGACTAGCTTGGGGTTTACAGCGATGTGCCACCACACAACGCTTTACTCTCGAGGTAATTGTGTGTGTGTGCGCGTTTGCACTCGTGCGTGGCTGGGTGCGAAAATCAACACAGCTATTTAAGTCTCAGACTTGTCCTTTCATGTCAACAGAATTGGGCCAGACTGATTACTGACGCAAAATAAAAATGGCACACCACAATCCTAAACAGTGGCGTACAGCCAGGTCTGAGCAAGCCGTATGATTTTTTTTTTGGGGGGGGGACAGCTAACTTCCTAGAATTCTACACATATTTCCATGGGGCAGAGAGAAAAATGTGCAGTTTAATAGCTAATCTCATGATATTCTACACATTTTGCAAAGAGGCTGAGAGAATTTGAGATTTTTAAAGCTAATTTCCTGTAATTCTCATCTAGCTGGCTCCAAATTCTAAGCCACAGCTCTGGTGTGTGGCTTGATCAAGCAAGGTTTCCAGACGATGTTTTTTCTGTTTGGTAACTCAGACTAACTAGTTCTAGTCAGAAACTGATGTCAATAATAATTATTGAAAGCTCAACCTATTCAGAGAGAACGCAACAAATCAATCAGTTTAAATTGGTACTACGCTGAAATGAGTTGCAGAATGTTCTTAAACAAGATGGCACCTTCCTCCTCCACTTCTCTGAACTTGTTGTTTTTTAGTAGCTGTCCAACCAGTCAGTTCTTAGTCACTGTGGGTACTTAGTCTCTGGTCAGTCGATACATCACCACTTCAGCCAGCCTAGACGCAGAGAGGGTTTAGGGCTCCGATCAATACCTCTGGGTGTATCGCTCGGTCGTATTGTACCCCTTCCTTCATGAAAAACTAGTCAGCACTGCATACACAGAACTCTATTCCACATCAAGTAACTCATGCAAGCAGTAAAATCTGATGAAAAAAAACAGAAAAATACACCTTATGAAACAGCGGGGACTGTGAAGACACACACACACACACACACACACACACACACACACACACACACACACACACACACACACACACACACACACACACACACACACAGGCATAAACACATGCATACACACTATACAAACGTACATATTAATTTTGTGTTGTAGATATGTGGTAGTAGAGTAGTGGCCTGACGGCATACACTTATGTGTTGTGAAATGTATTGTAATTTTTTTAAATTGTATATCAGCCTTCATTTTGCTGGACCCTAGGAAGAGTAGCTTCTGCCTTGGCAGTAGCAATGGGGATCCATAACAAATACAAATAATACACTGTATCTAGTCGGGAAAGTCTGGCTATGGGCTCAGGACTGATTTCTGAGAACAAAAATGTATTAACTTCATCTGTCAAGTTATCGTAAATAAAAAACACAGTGCCCAAAATGTGCGTGCTATCTACTACTTGCTAGTTTCATTGACAATCGCAGAGTTGGAACTTAGCTAAGTTCCAACTCTGTGATTGTCAATGAAACTAGCAAGTAGTAGATAGCAGGCACATTGAGAAGCCAGGCCACAATCAGCTTATCAAGTCACTGGTGAGTGGCAACGTGTGTGTGTGCTGTTTATTTATTTTACAACTTTCTCACTATCTATTACCAGAGTGTGCATCTGTATGACAGTATTTCACAATGAATCATGTCACTAAACAGGTCCCGGGAGGACACAAGATGCTCGCGATTGGGTTTTGAATTTTTGAATATTGACAAGTGGCAGTTGGGATTCAAGTGCACTCCGATCATCTCAATTCTCATTTTGCCCAAAACAGTGTCGTACTCGAGTGATCACTATGAAACACAAGTGATCACTCCATAAAGGGCTTAGGGCCAAGTGTTCTTTCAACATAACATTGGTGACGTGTTGTCTTATGTAAACAAGTCAGAGGCGCTGCGTAATGGACGAGACTGGACGAGACTGACTTTATGACCAAAATGATCCTCTTTATACTTTTTAGTCAATTTTGACACTAGAATAAACATTTCTGACAAATATCGATGCCACAGGCCGTTTAAAACCAGACGATTTGTTTATTGCCTTCAGTTGCTCTTTTAAATAGTTCAGATGATGATGATATCCTTACATCGTTAAGTAGAGAGTTGTCCATTTAAAAAAATCAAAGCAACCAGCTGCAATACTATTTCTAGTTTACTCAACTTTGGCAAATGTTTTGAGACAACTCAATAATATGTGTTAGTGTAATAGTATAACTTTAGTACGTCCACTCGCCCTGACCTCGGGCGCGAACCAGGGACCCTCTGCACACATCAACAACGGTCGCCCACGAAGCATCGTTACCCATCGCTCCACAAAGGCCGTGGCCCTTGCAGAGCAAGGGGCAACACTACTTCTAGGTTTCAGAGCAAGTGACGTAACTGATTGAAACGCTGTTAGCCCGTGCCCGCTAACTAACTAGCCATTTCACATCCGTTACATTAGCAGAACATTTCTGCAGCAAAGTTGAGTGATCCAGAAATCGTATTGCGTCTGTTTGTCTCGATTTTTATATATTGATTAATTGAAAAATATTATGGCAGTGGAGTAGGTATTGAGGTGGAGTTAGGTTAGGAAAATAATATGTGGTGTGAAGCTGAGCTCAGGGTGTAATCACAAGATTATAGATTATAACATGATTTCTGGATTACAGGCCTGTAATCAAGCTCTTTAATGTTGTGTTTCTGAGAGCCTACTGACTTCACAGAGGGTGTTATTCACATTTCACATACACCCAAATCCCTCTGGGTAAATAACATTGTTCGTATTTGCACTGGGACCATTAGATTAGTGTTTCAATTAATATGAAACAGATTAATGTTCATGATATGGGTTAGACGTATCATTGATTTAACACTATAGTCTATTCATCATCTCTCACATCAGGATTGCATGCTGGATTTCACTGAAAAACCCTAGCCAATAAAACATATGAAATGACAGACACTTTGTCATAGCTGCAGTGGTATCTCTGTCACTGGCATGGGACGGAACTAGACCTCAGTTCAAATACAAGTGTATTGGATTATTTACTTAAATATTTATTTTCTGTGTATTTGAGTATTTTCAAATAATGTGGCCAAATCAACTACTTCTATTGGAAGTATTTCAAAATATTTTCAAATCATTTCCTATAAATAGCCTAATATTTGAAAGTCTTTTCAAATACTTATTTCAAATACTCATTTTGAATGCATGGGTTAAATGCATGGGAGTTTATTTGAGTCACTGTAGTCAACACATTCCAATATTCAACTACTTGTCTTTTCAAATAAAAATAAAATTCAAGGAATACATCTAAATACTTCATTCCAAATGTCTTTGAAAGTAATTGTAATACCCTAAATAGTATCTGAACCCAGGTCCAGAGGCCCACATGTTTTACAGTCACAGAGACCTTGCTAGGGGCTAACCTGTCACCAAGTCCCAAAACAAATGGTTTACCTGAAAACACTTTAGGGGAGAGCTAGATAAATGCCCTTTGGTGTGTGTCTATGAAAGAGAGTAGAGCATTTGTTGACATGAAAGAATAGATTAGTCACATTCAATTAATCTTGCGCCATTAACCTGGAGGGACCGTCAGGGCTGAGAGTGAATTGTTTTCTTAATCCACTCTGATGGCTTTTCCTTTCTCTACCTTTGTTCACAGAGAATGAGACAACCTTGACCTCCATGTTATGACAACCTTTCTTTAAGAGCATGTGGTAATGGAACAGTTGAAACATTTACTTGAAACTCATTCATTCAAAGGTCTAGGTTCTCTCAGGCTATAATAAAGTTTATCCTCCTGCATCCCAAGAGGTACCCGAATAGGGGCAAGGGATCTTTATAATGCGAGCTGTACCGATTCTCCCCAAAAAATTGGTGGAGATTGTTCTGATCCTGGCTACAAAAGCTGAGTAGAATAGGCTTGTCTTAATTTGAGGCTTGGAAAAACCCTGCTCTGGAATTTCCCACTGGTTCTGTTTAGTCATAAGAACCTCAAGCCAAGGAAACATTACAAAGCCTGATTTCTATAATCTCTCTATTACTGTTTCCTAACTCCCACGCTCCACACACTAGTTTCCTTCCCACTCTGTCTTTTTCTGTAATTTCCTGAAGATGACAAACAAAGGAAGTTATATTTTGATGAATTAAGTCTCTGTCTTTGGCTCTGCTGGTTCAGTGTGTGGCTGTAACACCTGTCCCCTCACAGGGGCTCTCCGAGCATGACTGTACTGTCACAAAAAGCATCTTTGACAGCCAGGACTCCAGCTGCTGTCACTGAGCTTGATGTATTGCCACCACCTATGGTCGTGACACAATAACATTTTACACAGCAGGCACTTCAGAAAACAGCTGGTGGAATACAAGATAGTACAGTATAGGCCAGATGCAACCTGCGGGGAAAAGGAGTTTGACAGCCCTGAACTAGCCCATGTAAGCTGGTTGGAGTAACTAACCTACCTAGCTATCTAAACAGCCTGGCCATCATAACTACACTATGTCCCAATGGGGGTCCCCAAAGATGCTGAGTCATGGACACTCTTACTGACAGTTGTGGCTGCTTTGCGTGATGTAATGCTTTGCATGATGCAACCTTCTTGCCTTTGTGCTGTTGTATGTGCCCAATAATGTTTGTACCATGTTTTGTGCTGCTGCCATGTGTTGCTAGCATGTTGTTGTCATGTTGTGTTGCTGCCATGCTATGTTGTCTTAGGTCTCTCTTTATGTAGTGTTGTGGTGTCTCTCTTGTCGTGATGTGTGTTTTGTCCTTTTTTAAAATATTTATCCCAGCCCCCATTCCCGCAGGAGGCATTTTGCCTTTTGGTAGGCCATCATTGTATATAAGAATTTGTTCTTAACTGACTAGTTAAATAAAGTTAAAATAAAAATACAATTCCGTCTGCTTTCCACCAGACACTGGGAGATGAATACACCTTTCAGCAGGACAATAGCCTGAAACACAAGGCCAAATCTACACTAGCGTTGCTTACCAAGAAGACAGTGAATGTTCCTGAGTGGCTTAAATTTGACTTAAATCTACTTGAAAATCTATGGAAAGACCTGAAAATGGTTGTCTAGTTTTATATTCAGTCCGCAAGCTAGATCCCTGCAGTGTCTCATTGAAGATCTAGATCAGTGGTTTCCAAACTTTCTATAGTCCTGTACCCCTTCAAACATTCAACCTCCAGCTGCGTACCCTCTCTAGCACCGGGGTCAGCGCACTCTCAAATGTTGATTTTTGCCATTATTGTAAGCCTACACACACTAAATGATACATTTATTAAACAGAAGAGGACTGGCCACCCCTCAGAGCCGGGTTCCTGTCTAGGTTTCTTCCTAGGTTCCTGCTTTCTAGGGAGTTTTTCCTAGCCAACGTGCTTCTACATCTGGATTGCTTGCTGTTTGAGGATTTAGGCTGGGTTTATGTTAGAGGTCGACCGATTAATCGGAATGGCCGATGAATTGGGGCCGACTTCAAGTTTTCATAACAATCGGGAACCGGCATTTTTCGACACCGATCATGGCCGATTACATTGCACTCCACGAGGAGACTGCGTGGCAGGCTGACTACCTGTTATGCGAGTGCAGCAAGGAGCCAAGGTAAGGTGCTAGCTAGCATTAAACATATCTTTATAAAAAACAATCAATCATAACATAATCACTAGTTAACTACACATGGTTGATGATATTACTAGTTTATCTAGCTTGTCCTGCGTTGCATATAATCGATGCAGTGCCTGTTAATTTATCATTGAATCACAGCCTACTTCGCCAAACGGGTGATTTATCAAGCGCATTCGCGAAAAAAGCACTGTCGTTGCACCAATGTGTACCTAACCATAAACAACAACACCTTTCTTAAAGTCAATACACAAGTATATATTTTTAAACCTGCATATTTAGTTAATATTGCCTGCTAACATGAATTTCTTTTAACTAGGGAAATGGTGTCACTTCTCTTGCGTTCTGTGCAACAGAGTCAGGGTATACGCACCAGTTTGGGCCGCCTGGCTCGATGCAAACTGTGTGAAGACCATTTCTTCCTAACAAAGACAGCCAACTTCGCCAAACGGGGGATGATTTAACAAAAGCGCATTTGCAAAAAAAGCACAATCGTTGCACGACTGTACCTAACCATAAACATCAATGCCTTTCTTAAAATCAATACACAGAAGTATATATTTTTAAACCTGCATATTTAGTTTAAAAAAATTCATGTTAGCAGGTAATATTAAACTAGGAAATTGTGTCACTTCTCTTGTGTTCATTGCATGCAGAGTCAGGGTATATGCAACAGTTTGGGCCGCCTGGCTCGTTGCGAACTAATTTGCCAGAATTTTACGTAATTATGACATAACATTGAAGGTTGTGCAATGTAACAGCAATATTTAGACTTATGGATGCCCCCCGTTAGATAAAATACGGAACGGTTCCGTATTTCATTGAAAGAATAAACGTTTTGTTTTCGAAATGATAGTTTCTGGATTTGACCATATTAATGACCTAAGGCTCGTATTTCTGTGTGTTATTATATTATAATTAAGTCTATGATTTGATAGAGCAGTCTGACTGAGCGGTGGTAGGCAGCAACAGGCTTGTAAGCATTCATTCAAACAGCACTTTACTGCGTTTGCCAGCAGCTCTTCGCAATGCTTCAAGCATTGCGCTGTTTATGACTTCAAGCCTATCAACTCCCGAGATTAGGCTGGCAATACTAAAGTACCTATTAGAACATCCAATAGTCAAAGGTATATGAAATACAAATGGTATAGAGATAAATAGTCCTATAATAACTACAACCTAAAACTTCTTACCTGGGAATACTGAAGACTCATGTTAAAAGGAACCACCAGCTTTCATATGTTCTCATTTTCTGAGCAAGGAACTTAAACGTTAGCTTTTTTACATGGCACATATTGCGCTTTTACTTCATTCTCCAAAACTTTGTTTTTGCATTATTTTAACCAAATTGAACATGTTTCATTATTTATTTGAGACTAAATTGATTTTATTGATGTATTGTATTAAGTTAAAATAAAAGTGTTCATTGTTCATTCAGTATTGTTGTAATTGTCATTATTACAAATATATATATAAAAATCGGTCGATTTAATCGGTATAAGCTTTTTTGGTCCTCCAATAATCGGTATCGGTATTGGCATTGAAAAATCATAATCGGGCGACCTCTAGTTTATGTATAGCACTTTGTGACATCGGCTGATGTAAAAAGGGCTTTATAAATACATTTGATTGATTAAACATAAGAATGAGTTTTTTTTGTCACAACCCAGCTCGTGGGAAGTGACAAAGAGCTCTTACAGGACCAGGGGACAAATAATAATATTATTATTATGATAAGTAATTTTGCTCTTTATTTAACCATCTTACATATACAACCTTATTTGTTCATCGAAAATTGTGAATAACTCACCACAGGTTAATGAGAAGGGTGTGCTTGAAAGGATGCACATAACTCTGAAATGTTGGGTTGTATTGGAGAGTCTATCTTAAATCATTTTCTACACACAGTCTGTGCCTGCATTTAGTTTTCATACTAGTGTGGGCCGAGAATCCACTCTCACATAGGTACGTGGTTGCAAAGGGCATCAGTGTCTTAACAGCGTGATTTGCCAAGGCAGGATACTCTGAGCGCAGCCCAATCCTGAAATCTGGCAGTGGCATCTGATTTAACTTCAATTGTCACAGAACCACTTGTTGCAATTTCGATGAGGCTCTCTTGTTCAGATATCAGTAAGTGGATTGGAGGCAGGGCATGAAAGGGATAACGAATCCAGTTGTTTGAGTCATCCATTTTGGGAAAGTAATTGCGCACCCAACTCACTCAGGTGCTTCGCTATATCACATTTGACATTGTCCGTAAGCTTGAGATCATTTGCACACAAAAAATCATACAATGATGGAAAGACCTGAGAGTTGTCCTTGTTAATACAGACAGAGAAGAGCTCCAACTTCTTGATCATAGCCTCAATGTTGTCCCACACATTGAATATAGTTGCGGAGAGTACCTGTAGTCCTAGATTCAGATCATTCAGGCAAGAAAAAACATCACCCAGATAGGCCAGTCGTGTGAGAAACTCATCATCATGCAAGCAGTAAGACAAGTGAAAATTATGGTCAGTAAAGAACTTTAAGCTTGTCTCTCAATTTAAAAAAAAACGTGTCAATACTTTGCCGCTTGATAACAAGCGCACGTCTGTATGTTGTAAAAGCGTTACACAGTCTCTGCCCATATCGTTGCATAGTGCAGAAAATACACGAGAGTTCAGGGGCCTTGCTTTAACAAAGTTAACCATTTTCACTGTAGTGTCAAAAACGTCTTTCAAGCTCTCAGGCATTCCCTTGGCAGCAAGAGCCTCTCGGTGGATGCTGCAGTGTACCCAAGTGGCGTCGGGGGCAACTGCTTGCACGTGCGTTACCACTCCACTATGTCTCCCTGTCATGGCTTTTGCGCCATCAGTACAGATACCAACATGAGCAGCTGCTATGTTTGGCAACATACGGACGGACCGTTAGTGGAATTCCCGCAAGAGAGTAACGGTTGATATTAATTATTTGCTACCTGTATTTGACATTGTTATTTCGCTGAACACTAGATTGCTTAATTTTTGTCAGTGAAACGAGGCTACTTAGGCGAGAGAGAAAAACTCGCCCAAATGTACTTTATTCAAAAGTTTTATTTGAACCCTAAATGGTTCTCAAGTAGAGTACACATTTTTGCCTTGGTGCAGATTGCCATGTCTCATTTTCAATTAATTGAACATTTTCAAAGTATCTCTCTTTTTCAAACAGGCATTGCAGAGCTGGTTACAATTTCAATTTCATCCCCTGAAAAGATACAACAAATATTACAACAGATAATATGGCTGAACTCAAATGTGCTTGTTAATAAAATACCTGTATTTATGAGAATTATGTTTGAAAAGGGTAATTTGTTTTAAATTATATTGTAAATTGCAATGGTAGAGTTATGTCTTTCATGGAGTTATCATAATTGTACGGGAAGGTCTGCTCAATCCAGCTTTACAATCAATTGATTACAGCATTACCCCAAAAATGGAGGAGACAGGTGGCAAAGGGAGGAGGTAGGGAACTGGTCTGTCTGCCCAATATAAAGATCGAAACTGGTGGAGGAATAAAAATAGCATAAATAGGAAAGTTTACCAGTTTAATTTGAGGACCAGGATGTTGACAGCTGTGCCATGCAAAATAGTTGGGAAGAAATTTGATGTACCGATTCCATGAGTTGATGTATAAAATGACGCAAGATTCAAGACTTCGTGCTTTTCCGATAAAATTATAATATAGAATTCTCGCCAACAACAAAATGTTGAATATTTGGGGCATACAATCATCAAAGCTCTGCAGATTTTGTTGTGAGGGTACAGAATCAAGAGACCATTCATTTATTTTGGTATTGCCTTCAGGTAGCCCGTTTCTGGTCTCAGGTTCAGGAATGGCTGAAAATGCAGAACATTGATCTAAAATTGACCCTAGAAATGGTACCGTTGGGACATCTGGATAGACCGGGTCAATTACTAATATACGAACACTCTTAGTGAAAGTATTTATCTTCAACTCGCAATCTGTGGATTCTATTAAAATAGAATGGGGCGGCAGGTCGCCTAGTGGTTAGAGTGTTGGACTGGTAACCGAAAGGTTGCAAGATCGAATCCCTGAGCTGACAAGGTAAAAATCTGTCGTTCTGCCCCTGAACAAGGCAGTTAACTCACTGTTCCCAGGCCGTCATTGTAAATAAGAATTTGTTCTTAACTGACCTGCCTAGTTAAATAAAGGTAAATAAAAATATGGGGCTACATTTTTTTTAACAAAAGTTGTATGTGGTGCTTTCAAAGTTAATTATATTATATATAATTTGAAAGGTGACATTTCAGAACCACTTGTCAAACAAAGTTTAAAATGTATCAGGGTTTCCTCTTTAAAGCAATTTGTACAGGTAATTCTGATATGTACCATAGATGTCAAAGTACTGTTGACCTGAAATTTCTGAAAATGTGCCTTAGCTGTGAAACTAGGCTTTCCAATGATAAATGATTAAAGGGTACACGTGAGCAATAACTTTTTTAAATTCTGACATTGATTGTCATAGGGTATACACACACGTAAACATGGATTTTGTATTGAAGATATGTGGTAGTGGTGGAGTAGGGGCCTGAGGGCACACAGTGTGTTGTGAATGTGTTGGAATGTTTTTAAAATTGTAAAACTGCCTTAATTTTGCCAGAACCCAGGAAGAGTAATGGGGATCCATAATAAATACATTACATGCATTATGAAATAATGATATTAAAATGATTTTAGAGCTTTAGAATGGAAATTCCAAACCCCAAAATAGTGAACATTAAGTTGCTAAAACATTGAAAATATTCCATTGTCTCGGTCGGGTCCACATTGGGTAGACACCAATAGAAAAATAAGAAATGACTAAGTAATATACACAACTGAAATATTTTATTACTTCAAAGTTTTTATTTGAGAACTTTTAATATTATTTTTCCATTCCTTAAAGGCATCACCTCATCTCTGCTCAGACAGTAGCAGCCAGCCCAAGTGATATATGCACTCCCCATACTATCTTCTACTCTCCTAGATTATGGTCATTATAGTTAATTACCACATTTCTGCTCTGAACTACGTTGAATATTTGCTTCATGAAAACTACTCCCTTCAGCACAGCGTCCCACATTGTTCTTGACTTGATTTCTTGTGAATCATTTGATTTCTCTCTAGGAAAACGGCACGTTGGACTCACAAAAATAAATAAATAATGGAATTCAAGTAATTGAACCAACACAGGTCGGTTTAGTTGTTTAATAACCGGGAGAAAAAAACCTACAATTCGGGTATTCGCTCAGCACTAGAGATTTCTCATGTTTCTTCTCTTTCGATCTCTCTCTCTCTCTTACATACGGTACCTCCTCTCTCTCTCACACACACACACACACACACACACACACACACACACACAAATAATGGGGGAGCGCTTAGAAGACATCCACTCAGCTGCTGAAACGCAAGAGGCTTTACAGAAATTGTGTAAAAGTGGAATCGAATAGGTAAGAACAGCTGGAGAAAACTTGCTGTGAAAACGATTTATGAAAGGATTACCTATAGGTCAAGGTCTGAAATAGAAAAACATGTTGTTAAACAAAAGGCCAGGACTGAGAGATTACCAATTTCACCAACAGAGCAATAATTTCCATCCTCCCAAAAGTTTGGTATGACAGAGAAAGTATGTATGGGGACAGGTTACACTGTTTTGTTATATAACTGATGGATTGATGTGCACGTGATCGATCCCATCTCTCCTTTTAAAGCTCTATAAGGGCCATAAAACACATATTTCTCCTGAGTTACTGCATGACGGTGAGGTGCCATAGATGGGAGGGGATATTTTACATGTTATCTACAATGTGTACTAACACAATGTATAAGCAGTCATCTATCAAATCGGCAGACCTATCCATCATACAGTGCATTCGAAAAGTATTCAGGCCACATTTTGCTACGTTACAGCCTTATTCCAGAATTAAATCATTTTTTCCCTCAATCTACACATAATCCCCATAATTACAAAGCAAAAACAGGTTTTCAGAAATGTTTGATTAAAAAAAATATATATACTGAAATATCCCAGTTACATAAGTATTCAGACCCTTTACTCAGTACTTTGTTGAAGCACCTTTGGCAGTGATTACAGCCTCGAGTCTTCTTGGGTATGACGCTACAAGCTTGGACACCTGTATTTGGAGAGTTTCTCCCATTCTTCTCTGCAGATCCTCTCAAGCTCTGTCAGGTTGAATGGGGAGCGTCGCCGCACAGCTATTTTCAGGTCTCTCCAGAGATGTTTGATCGGGTTCAAGTCCGGGCTCTGGCTGGCCCACTCAAGGACATTCAGAGACTTGTCCCGAAGCCACTACTGCATTGTCTTGGCTGTGTGCTTAGGGTCGTTGTCCTGTTGGAAGGTGAATCTTTGCCCCAGTCTGAGGTCCTGAGCCCTCTAGAGCAGGTTTGCTCCGTTCATCTTTCCCTTGATCCTGACTGGTCTCCCAGACTCCGCTGTGAGATATCACAGGACGTAAGACTCCGCTGTGAGATATCACAGGACGTAAGACTCCGCTGTGGGATATCACAGGACGTAAGACTCCAGTGTGGGATATCACAGGACATACGACTCCAGTGTGGTTCCCTCTGCAAACCGGGAACCTATGCGACTCAGGACCCTGGGCAGTAATTTACTCCATATTTTCTTTGGCTTTGTTTTGAGCACCTTGAAGGGTTCCAATATAGATCATCATACAAATAGGCATGTTCAGCAGAAGTGAAAACATTGGGTGTTTTTGTTTACAGCACTGTGATTGGTAGGAATGTGTGGTATCGTAGATACAGTACTTTGTTTTGTTGAGTCTCCTGCAAAATACTCAATCTCTACAAATTAAAGTGCTGTTATCCTTCCAGCACTGCAATTGAAAGGAGTGAGTCATTTTGTAGTGTACCAACAAATTTGAGGTTGGGATAAGAATCAGCAATAGCGGACCTCCTGAGTGGTGCAGTGGTCTAGCTGTGCCACTAGAGATCCTGGTTCGAGTCCAGGTTCTGTTGCAGCCGGCCGCGACCGGGAGCCCCATGAGGCGGCACACAACTGGCCCAGCGTCGTCCAGGTTAGGGGAGGGTTTGGCCGGCAGGGATGTTCTTGTCCCATTGCGCTCTAGCAACTCCTGTGGCGGGCAGGGCGCAATGCATGCTGACACGATCATGGCATTTCCTCCGACACATGGGTGCGGTTGGCTTCCGGGTTAAGCGGGCATTGTGTCAAGAAGCAGTGCGGGTTGTGTTTCGGAGGATACACGGCTCTCGACCTTCGCCTCTCCTGAGGCCGTATGGGAGTTTCAGCGATGAGACAAGACTGTAACTACCAATTGTATACCATGAAATTGGGGGTAAAAAACTTTTTTTAAATAAAAAAATCAGCAATAACAAGAAGGTTACCCAGGGTAGGCTACTGTTATTGTTCACAACGTACTCCTCAATGCATTGATTCTATTATTCAGCCATGAGACCAGAATACTTTACTGATGGTTAAATTTGGGGGTTTGAGTGCTAACAAGAGGGTGGTATTGAGATCAGACGTGAGAAAAGTACAAGCTAATTGTGATATGACACAGATAACATGGGATTCAGAGAGTAACTGTGCATGTTGGATTAGCCTACTGGATAACAATTTAATGTCACTACTAAGACAATGAAGCCAAACATACACTATATATACAAAAGTATGTGGACTCCCCTTCAAATTAGTTGATTCGGCTATTTCAGCCACACCCATTGCTAACAGGTGTATACAAGCGAGCACACAGCCATGCAATCTCCATAAATCTCTAAGATCTGTTCGTAGGGAGCTTCATGAAATGGGTTTCCATGGCCAAACAGCTGCACACAAGCCTAAGATCACCATGCACAATGCCAAGTGTCGGCTGGAGTGGTGTAAAGCTCACCGCCATTTGACTCGGGAGCAGTGGAAACGCGTTTTCTGGAGTGATGCATCACGCTTCACCATCTGGCAGTCAGACGGACAAATCTAGGTTTGGCGGATGCCAGGAGAACGCTACCTGCCCCAATGCATAGTGCCAAATGTAAAGTTTGGTGGAGGAGGAATAATGGTCTGGGGGTGTTTTTCATGGTCCAGGCTAGGGCTGTGGCGGTCATGACATTTTGTCAGGCGGTGATTGTTAAGCAAATAACTGCCCCGTCTCATGGTAATTGACCGTTAATTAACATAAACACATTTAGCATCTCCTGGCATCCACGCACAGCCTTCAAGCCACTGATGCAGACCTTTGGAACAGCTACAAGTCTAATAAATCCATAGCCTACACCATCAAAATAAATCCATTATGAAATTTAGACAATTCTTAAGAAACATGATGTGAAGAAAATTGAGTCTATTTCAGAAGAACAGAATAGCATACTCCTTGTCCTTATGTTAGGCCCTGATCTGGCTATGCCATATGGTTGAGGGCTACACTAGTTCATTTAGCAGACAAGATTTGCTTAGAATTCCGTGGCATTATTTTATATTATTTTATAGTATGAAGAATACAATTGAACATAGCTATATAAAACAGAAAGGATCTTTTCACCAAAATATTTCTGAGGGAGTGTGCACATACTTCTATTCTGTGTTGAGCGGTTAACAAAAGAAACAGGTCTTCCTATATGCTTAATTTAGAGTTATTTATGCAATTTTAGTTGTGATAAAAACATATAGCCCAACGTTTGTATTTTTAATACATTCTAAGGCTGCATGATGCGACTCTAATGATGATTTGAAAAAAGTTGCATAAAAGGCATGAGCTCTGCTTTGTTTCTTGCGCAGGCTGTACCCACTTCATCAGTCTCTCATTCACAATTTGACAGGCACTTGATAATGCTTCAAATTTCCCGGCGGCATCCCATTGTGTGGCCACAATGCCCCGTAAAAACATCCATGCCTCTTGTGGCCGTTGTACCCTTGGGCTGAATGTAATACTTATAATTCCCTGCTCCGTGCTCCGAACCACCTCTCACACATATGGCTCTCTCAGATAGCTCAATTCTTACTAGCCAATGCCCATCACACGATCGGGTCCTTCTCACAGGCTACATGTGAAAACACACACATCGGGGACGCAAGAGCACACGTCCTTATCCAATTCCGAGGGCGCATATTGAAGATATTGGAAGAACTGTCCACATCTGCTTTTCGTCAGCCAACAAGTTGAGTAGGTCTAGGATGCCTATGTCAATCTACTATCCCCCATAGCACAAAAGTTGACCTATTCTATTCTGTGCAAGAAATAAATATTCCAAACATAGTTTGAGACAGTTGTGGGATGTGATAAATTCCAAATTAACACCACTATCATAAAAAAAATGTTTTCATGCAATGAGGCTGACGC
The DNA here is from genome assembly GCF_016432855.1 of Salvelinus namaycush. Lineage (NCBI taxonomy): Eukaryota > Metazoa > Chordata > Actinopteri > Salmoniformes > Salmonidae > Salvelinus > Salvelinus namaycush. Next base: position 12,374,323 of record NC_052326.1, on the reverse strand, counting down.
CACAGATTAGAACGTTTAGCTTAAGATCTTGATAAACTATTAGTCTATTTCTTCACATAATCACAGCAATGCGCACATGGCAGTAGGTTACAAGCGCGAATGTTCCAAAATGCAATCAATTAGCAGGAAAAAGTGACCGCAAATGTGATTTTGCATGTAATGCCTTAATTATAAATTTGCATTTTTATGCTGAAAAGGATCTTCCCCAAACTTGAAACTCACGCGCTGCGTATGTATGCCAGTTAGGCTCGACATCAGTTGTAAAGCATATTAATGTGCTTAATTATAAGAAGTTATTTGGCCACTTTAGTTGTGATACAAACCTTATCAAAACATATAGGCCTGTGGGCTAGGCTACAGTTGAAGTCGGAAGTTCACATACACTTAGGTTGGAGTCATTAAAACTTGTTTTTCAACCACTCCACAAATTTCTTTTTAACAAACTATAGTTTTGGCAAGTCGGTTAGGACATCTACTTTGTGCATGACATAAGTCATTTTTCCAACAATTGTTTACAGACAGATTATTTGTCTCCTAGAGATGAATGTAATTTGGTGCGAAAAGTGCAAATCAATCCCAAAACAACAGCAAAGGACCTTGTGAAGATGCTGGAGGAAACAGGTACAAATGTATCTATATCCACAGTAAAACGAGTCCTATATCGACATACCCTGAAAGGCCGCTCAGCAAGGAAGAAGCCACTGCTCCAAAACCTCCATAAAAAAGCCAGACTGTGGTTTTCAACTGCACATCGTACTTTTTGGATCGTACTTTTTGGAGAAATGTCCTGTGGTCTGATGAGACAAAAATAGAACTGTTTGGCCATAGGGACCATCGTTATGTTTGGAGGAAAAAGGGGGGGCTTGCAAGCCGAAGAACACCATCCCAACCGTGAAGCACGGGGGTGGCAGCATCATGTTGTGGGGGTGCTTTGCTGCAGGAGGGACTGGTGCACTTCACAAAATAGATGGCATCATGAGGGAGGAAAATTATGTGTATATATTGAAGCAACATCTCAAGACATCAGTCAGGAAGTTAAAGCTTGGTCGCAAATGGGTCTTACAAATGGACAATGACCCCAAGCATACTTCCAAAGTTGTGGCAAAATGGCTTAAGGACAACAAAGTCAAGGTATAGGAGTGGCCATCACAAAGCCCTAACCTCAATCCTATAGAAAATTTGTGGGCAAAACTGAAAAAGCGTGTGCGATTAAAGGAGGCCTACAAACCTGACTCAGTTACACCAGCTCTGTCAGGAGGAATGGGCCAAAATTCAACCACCTTATTGTGGGAAGTTTGTGAAAGGCTACCCAAAACATTTGACCCAAGTTATACATTTTAAAGGCAATGCTACCAAATACTAATTGAGAGTATGTAAACTTCTGACCCACTGGGAATGTGATGAAAGAAATAAAAGTTGAAATAAATCATTCTCTCTACTATTATTCTGACATTTCACATTCTTAAAATAAAGTGGTGATCCTAACTCACCTAAAACAGGGAATTTTTACTCAGATTAAATGTCAGGAATTGTGAAAAATGGTGTTTAAATGTATTTGGCTAAGGTGTATGTAAACTTCCGACTTCAACTGTACATGAGGTGTGAGACTATGATTTGAAAAAGGTCGCAAAAATGGGATGCACAGTTTCTTGCCTTACTGCACACATGCTGGGCATCATTCAGTGATAGTGATAGGCTAATATTGTCACCCATCAGATTGTTCTTGATTTAATATTTTCTTTACATATACAATATATACAGTACCTATGGAAAGTATTCAGACCCCTTGACTTTTTCCACATTTTGTTACGTTACAGCCTTATTCTAAAATGTATTAAATTGATTTTTTTACTCATCAGTCTATACACAATACCCCATAATGACAAAGCAAAAACCGGTTTTTATACATTTTTGCTAATTTATAAGAAATAAACTGAAATATCACATTTACATTAGTATTCAGACCTTTTACTCAGTACTTTGTTGAATCACTTTTGGCAGCGATTACAGCATTGACTCTTCTTGGATATGATGCTACAAGCTTGGCACACCTGTATTTGGGTAGTTTCTCCCATTTATCTCTGCAGATCCTCTCAAGGTCTGTCAGGTTGGATAGGGAGTGTTGCTGCACAGCTATTTTCAGGTCCAGAGATGTTCGATCGGGTTCAAGTCCGTGCCCTGGCTGGGCCACTCAAGGACATTCAGAGACTTGTCCCGAAGCCACTCCTGTGTTGTCTTGGCTGTGTGCTTAGGTCGTTGTCCTGTTGGAAGGTGAAACTTCACCCCAGGCTGAGGTCCTGATTGCTCTGGAGCAGGTTTTCATCAAGGATCTCTCTGTACTTTGCTCCATTCATCTTTGTCTCGGTCCCGACTAGTCTCCCAGTCCTTGTTGCTGAAAAACATCCCCACAGCATGATACTGCTACCAACCCTTGCTTCACCGTAGGGTTGGTGCCAGGTTTTCTCCAGACGTGACGCTTGGCAATCAGGCCAAAGAGTTCAATCTTGGTTTCATCAGACCAAAGAATCTTGTTTCTCATGGTCTGAGATAGAGGTCGACCGATTATGATTTTTTCAACGCCGATACCGATTATTGGAGGGCCAAAAAAGGCCGATACCGATTAATCGGCCGATTTTTTTTACATTTATTTATAATAATGACAATTACAACAATACTGAATGAACACTTATTTTAACTTAATATAATACATCAATAAAATCAATTTAGCCTCAAATAAATAATGAAACATGTTCAATTTGGTTTAAATAATGTAAAAACAAAGTGTTGGAGAAGAAAGTAAAAGTGCAATATGTGCTATGTAAAAAAGCTAACGTTTAAGTTCCTTGCTCAGAACATGAGAACATATGAAAGCTGGTGGTTCCTTTTAACATGAGTCTTCAATATTCCCAGGTAAGAAGTTTTAGGTTGTAGTTATTATAGGAATTATAGGATAATTTCTCTCTATACGATTTGTATTTCATATACCTTTGACTATTGGATGTTCTTATAGGCACTTTAGTATTGCCAGTGTAACAGTATAGCTTCCGTGCCTCTCCTTCGCCCCTACCTGGGCTCGAACCAGGAACACATCGACAACAGCCACCCTCGAAGCAGCGTTACCCATCGCTCCACAAAAGCCGCGGCCCTTGCAGAGCAAGGGGAACAACCACTCCAAGTCTCAGAGCGAGTGACGTTTGAAACGCTATTAGCGCGCACCCCGCTAACTAGCTAGCCATTTCACATCGGTTACACCAGCCTAATCTCGGGAGTTGACAGGCTTGAAGTCATAAACAGCGCAATGCTTGAAGCACAGCGACGAGCTGCTGGCAAAGCGCACGAAAGTGCTGTTTGAATGAATGCTTACGAGCCTGCTGGTGCCTACCATCGCTCAGTCAGACTGCTCTATCAAATATCAAATCATAGACTTAATTCTAACATAATAACACACAGAAATACGAGCCTTAGGTCATTAATATGGTCGAATCCGGAAACTATCATCTCGAAAACAAGACGTTTATTCTTTCAGTGAAATACGGAACCGTTACGTATTTTATCTAACGGGTGGCATCCATAAGTCTAAATATTCCTGTTACATTGCACAACCTTCAATGTTATGTCATAATTACGTAAAATTATGGCAAATTAGGCGGCCCAAACTGTTGCATATACACTGACTCTGCGTGCAATGAACGCAAGAGAAGTGACACAATTTCACCTGATTAATATTGCCTGCTAACCTGGATTTCTTTTAGCAAAATATGCAGGTTTAAAAATATATACTTCTGTGTATTGATTTTAAGAAAGGCATTGATGTTTATGGTTAGGTACACATTGGAGCAAGACAGTCCTTTTTCGCGAATACGCACCCCATCGATTATATGCAACACAGGTCACGCTAGATAAACTAGTAATATCATCAACCATGTGTAGTTAACTAGTGATTATGATTGATTGATTGTTTTTTATGAGATAAGTTTAATGCTAGCTAGCAACTTACCTTGGCTTCTTACTGCATTCGCGTAACAGGCAGGCTCCTCGTGGAGTGCAATGTAATCAGGTGGTTAGAGCGTTGGACTAGTAACTGAAAGGTTGCAAGATTGAATCCCCGAGCTGACAAGGTAAAAATCTGTCATTCTGCCCCTGAACAAGGCAGTTAACCCACCGTTCCTAGGCCGTCATTGAAAATAAGAATGTGTTCTTAACTGACTTGTCTAGTTAAATAAAGGATAAATAATGGTGTAAAAAAAATAATAATAATAATCGGCCAAATCGGTGTCCAAAAATACCGATTTCCGATTGTTATGAAAACTTGAAATAGGCCCTAATTAATCGGCCATTCCGATTAATCGATCGACCTCTAGTCTGAGAGTCTTTAGGTGCCTTTTGGCAAACTTCAAGTGGGCTGTCATGTGCCTTATACTGAGGAGTTGCTTCCGTCTGGCCACTCTACCATAAAAGCCTGATTGGTGGAGTGCTGCAGAGATGGTTGTCCTTCTGGAAGGTTCTCCTATCTCCACAGGTTCTTCTGGAAGGTTTCCTATCACTAGAGCTCTGTCAGAGTGACCATCGGGTTGTTGGTCACCTGACCAATGCCATTTCCCCCCGATTGCTCAGTTTGGCCGGGTGGCCAGCTCTAGGAAGAGTCTTGGTGGTTCCAAACTTCTTCCATTTAAGATTGGTGGATGCCACTGTGTTCTTGGGGACCTTCAATGCTGCAGAAATGTTTTGGTACCCTTCCACAGATTTGTGCATTGACACAATCCTGTCTCGGAGTTCTATGGACAATTCCTTCGACCTCATGGCTTGGTTTTTGCTCTGACATACACTGTCAACTGTGAGACCTTATATAGACAGGTGTGTGCCTTTCCAAATCATGTCCAATCAATTGAATGTACCACAGGTGGACTCCAATCAAGTTGTAGAAGTATCTCAAGGATTATAAATGGAAACAGGATGCACCTGAGCTCAATTTCCAGTCTCACAGCAAAGTGTATGAATACTTATGTAAATAAGGTATTTCTGTTTTTATTTTGAATAAATTTGCTAAACTTTCTAAAAACATGTTTTTGCTTTGTCATAGTGGGGTATTGTGTGGAGATTGATGAGGGGGAACTATTTGGGGTAAGTTTCTCAAGAACAAGTGAAATCCGAAAAAGAAGTGTCTGGACCTTTCTATAACATGCCATTTACATCAAAAATAGAGATTTCCATTAAGCTACCCCAGTATCCCCTTAACAACAAATTTGCAGGTGAGGTGAAAAAGACTGAAATTACTATCAATTTTCTTTTATACGTTTACATTTTTTACAACCAGGACAGGATGAGAGAGGAGGTTAGACAAATGAGACAGCAACATGGAAGACTAAGAGACAGCAACAGAAGAGGGCAGACAAGAAAGACAGCAACAGATGACACAGAGAAAGTGATGAGAGAGACAGAGGGGTGAGCACAGAGTAGACTGTATCACTTAACGCCACTCTATGGACTCTAATTATTGCATGGTGTGTGTTTTTGTGTTCGTGTGTGAGAGAGACAGTGAGGACATTCTGTGGGATTCTTTAACCTCTAACGAGCCTCAACCCCGGATCCGGGATCACCCCCCACCCCCCCCCCCACACTGATTAGCATCGCTAGCATAGCGTCACAATTAAATAGTAGCATCTAAATATCATTAAATCACAAGTCCAAGACATCTAATGAAAGATACAGATCTTGTGAATAAAGCCACCATTTCAGATTTTTAAAATGTTTTACAGGGAAGACACAATATGTAAATCTATTAGCTAAACACGTTAGCAAAAGACACCATTTTTCTTTGTCCACCATTTTTTCTCTCCACCAGTAGCTATCACCAATTCGGCTAAACTAAGATATTGATAGCCACTAACCAAGAAAAAACCTCCTCAGATGACAGTCTGATAACATATTTATGGTATAGGATAGGTTTTGTTAGAAAAATGTGCATATTTCAGGTAGAAATCACAGTTTACAATTGCACCCACAGTCACAACTGGACTAGAATTACTAGAGAGAGCAACGTGTATGACCAATTTACTCATCATAAAACATTTCATAAAAATAGACAAAGCATAGCAATGGAAAGACACAGATCTTGTGATTTCAGACAATATTTCAGATTTTCTAAGCGTTTTACAGCGAAAACACAATAAATCGATAAGTTAGCATACCACATATGCAAACAATACCAGAGCATCAATTCAAGCCAAAGAGAGCGTTAACGTAATCATCGCCAAAAGATATTAATTTTTTCACTAACCTTCTCAGAATTCTTCCGTTGACACTCCTGTAACATCATATTACAACATACATATATTGTTTGTTCGAAAATGTGCATATTTAGCCATAAAAAACCGTGGTTATACAATGAAGATGGTAGCAAAACCAGCATGGAAAAGTCGGTCGCCATCTTTCAGAGTGATCTAGTTTAATCAATAGCTAATCATATACTTGACTAAAAAATACAGGGTTGACAGGAATCGAAAGACAAATTAGTTCTTAATGCAATCGCTGATTTACATTTCTAAAATTATCCTTACTGTGCAATACAGGGTTCGCCAAGCGAAGGGATAGAAAACAAAATGGCGAAATATGCGTTTAAAATATTTCGACAGAACAACGATTTATCATATTAAATATTACTTACTATGAGGTGATTTTCCATCAGATTCTTGGGCAATGTATTCTTTCTTGGGTCTAATCTTCTTTTGGTCGAAAGATGTCCTTTGTCCGTCGAAATGCCCGCTAACGTTCGACCGGGACCCCGAAACGTGCCCGGTGCTTCACATAGAAATGCATCAAAATCGCACTAAACGGATATAAATTGCTATAAAACGGTTTAAATTAACTACCTTATGATGTTTCTAACTCCTATATCGAATTAAATTACAGACGGATACATTTCACATTGATAACCGAGCCTTTGAAAATGGCATCCGGAGGTCCCTTCCTGCGTAAGGGCGAGCGTCGAAAGGGGGGCTACTCTCACTCCTTGGTCTTTTATAACCTCTGAGAGCTACGCAGAAAGCCCATTCCACTTCTCATTGGTTACTGACATCCAGGGGAAGGCGGGTGCAGTTCGTGTCGTTCCATAGGATACACAGAGACCTTAAAAACTGATCTGAAACCAGAGCTTCGCTCTCAGACCTTTCACTGTCTGTCATGGATTTCGCTGTAGAAAGAGTTCTGGGTCACCCACAGACATAATTCCAACGTTGTATGAAACTAGAAAGTGTTTTCTATCCAATAGAATTAATAATATGCATATTGTACGAGCAAGAATTGAGTACTAGGCAGTTTAATTTGGAGACGACAAAATGCTAATTCGGAACAGCACCCCCTGTAGTCGCAAGAAGTTAATCAGTTTGGCTCATTAGACAGGTCAGAGTCTGTTTTGTGGTATGGAGGTTTTTGGCAATACATTTTAGATGCACTGAATGTGTTCCAGAGTAGAGTGTTCCAAAGTATAGAGACCCACAATAGCTACTGTAATGTATTAGTGGCAGCGTATGCTGTGGTAGGTGGGAAGGTGCAAGTTTGCAAGTTACCTGAAAAATATCTTATCTCTCAATGTTTTAATCTCTCAATGTTATTCACAAAGTGCACCGAATTCATGCATTTAGCTATTGAAATTACTTCTTTTTTTGCCAGGGGAGGATGCCCCCGGAGCCCCCTACTGGCTTTGGGTTAAGCCCTCAAGGTCTTAAAATCCTAGCAACTACCCTGCTGTCAATCTGTAAAATTCCTGACAAATCCCTGTCAAAATCACTCTCCAGCATACATTAGCATGCCTACTAAATACGGGTTGTGTAATAAAGCTGTGTAATAATAGGAATGTCGCTACCTGTTCTGAACAAAATATTGACTGACTTGATGACTCATCCATGTTCAATTTTACCTAAGCAGATGCATGGTAGAATTCAGAACCACATTGATGAATGTATGGACTTGATTGAAATATCTGCTTGATCGAAAGCTCTATTGCACGAGGATAATTGCTTTTGGTTCCCTGCTACACGAATTATGTTATTTCTGCAGCGTTGGCAGAGAAAGCTCGGCATCAGAAGAGTCGACCACACAGCAGTTTACGTAAATAAAACAAATGTGCGCGCTGCTGATTAACACCCTACCCGTGGCAAGAGACCAGGTAGTGATGGATTTGCGATGCTTGTTTGGTGTATGACAATTCAACCCATTACGCTACCACATCAAAACTGCGGGAAATTCTAATAGAAAGAGTTTGAAGCACTCAGCCTAGAAACAGAGCTCAACAAGGAACGTACATTGGCTATCCGTCCATCCGGACAAACAAAGGATTAAGAATAAACGGCAACCCTTACCTAGTAAGAGCAGTTTTACCTCCCTTGCTGCCTTCTCTCCATCCTCGCGGAGATTTTTATCAATCATCTTTGATCTCTCCACTGCAGCTTTATCTTCGGCACTTAATGTACAGCCCATGTTTCCAAAAGCACGCGCGCACTGACGGCCGGCGCAAGGATTCTTGAACGATTTCGTCTTGACTTCTGTTTGATATGCCCACACAAGAGAAACGGTTATCCAAAATACTTGCCGGCCCGTTCAAGAGACGTGATTGTGCGAATTTGCTATACTAAATAGAGGATGTCTCGTTTTATGGCACGCATAAAATGTCCAGAAAAAAAGTCTGTCCTCGGCTGCGTTATTCTGAGTGATGTAAACTAACGTTCTATCAATATATCCTGTCGGTCGCAGAGCAATCTTCTTGGAGGTCAAAGAATGCCGCAGAAAGTTGCAGTCAAATCTCGAGTGGCTAAGCGAATTGGTTATGTGGTGTTGACCGTTTATAAACAATATGATCAATTCTGACAGCCGCACCGATACAATCAATCTTATTCTTCGTTCCTACGTTTCTTCCGACCAAGTGAAGGTAAGGTGGAATCCAATCACATGGACGAGCGACTGCGCTCCCAGACTCAACCGCGCAGTCAAGTAAACATAGCTATCCAGTGGAAATCTGGAGAAACTGCTGGTGCACTTCAGCTGCCAACCTGCCGCCTGCTTTCTAAGGAGATTTGTTGGCACCCTTTCTGCTCCCAGTTGATATGTGACGTCGTAGATCTTTCACAATTCTTATTGTCTAACCACCCGTTGTGGAGTTTTCTGCAGAAATGCAATAGGCCTACTGTATTTAAATGTCCAACGCATCCGTTTTTATCTCAATATCAAATCATTTCTGGGTTGTTTTCAATGAAAATTGTCAAAAATAAACCAAAATAGCTTCTTAGAAGGGCAATTTATCAAGCAACAATTTAGCTAGGACTGTCTGGGTGTGGTCTGAGTGGGGAAGGGCGAACTGAAAAATAGCTGTTATTGGCGGAGAGGTTTAGAACACGTTATTTTTGGTCTATGAACTAATTTATGAACTAAATGACTGTTTAATAGGTCAGATTATCTAGGAATCCATGTTTTTCTCTCTCCAGATAACTAAGAAATGTGTGCATATATGTAAATGAACATGGAATGTGATGACAATAAAACATGTGCACTAGCTATAGACTGCACTAAAAATAGACGTGGATCTATCTCACTTTACATTAAGTGATGTAGGCTAGTTACATAGGCGTTATAGAGTGTAACACAGTGCAGGCTAATAAATAGGCTAATGGGTACATTGATGGATTTTAACACAAGTGTAATAACACAAACATATTAAACAGATGGATGTATTCTTCTTGGTTTCTTTGGTATCGAAACTATTCACATATGATTAAATATTCAAAAGCCTATTCATGAACACACATTTTATAACATCACTAACTACTTAACAAGAAAACACACTTTCATACTGCCATCAGCTAAGAAATGCTCTGCTGAAGGGACCCTCAAGCTGATTTGAGTCTGTTTCATGTGGGCCTACAGGGAACAGTTAGTCCTCTCCAAAATGCTGTTGTTTTTAATAGTGATTAAAGAAGATTTGTTTCATATGAATGATTACAGTGAAATGTTTGGATGGTGTGGGGGGGTTTACTTGAGCTGAATACAGCGTATGACCTTCAATTGCCCATTCATCTGAGAATAGTAGCAGGATTGAAAATGTATTAGATTTACACTGAACATGGCACTATACATTGGAACATGAAAAGGGAGCATGTTGTTTTCTGTACTTGCTCTACTGAAGCATCCGAGAAGACACATTCTCATAACACAGTGCACAAGACTACATTATGGAGTGGTTTGTACTGCCCTCAAGTGTTGGAAATTAGTAATAATTCTCTTAACATGAAGGGAAAACCTGACCTAACTGGAAGCTGCCCAGAAAATGTCCCTTAGTTGTCCCATAAACATTTGAGTTGATACTACCTGTACAGGTTAAGCAAGGATTATCAGTAATGATCTAGGCCAAGTTCAGCTGTGCAGTAGTGCATGTTCCTCTTGTCTGCCATGCTGGTCAAGGCAATGCTGAACTTCCACTAGATTATTATGCCCCTGTCCTTGCCTAACCTGTACAGGTCCATGGATCATGGAGCAGGAACACTTAGGGTAGCTATAGTAGACGGGGGGGACGACGACAAACAAACTAAGGACAGAAGTGACACAGGTGTAAAAACTTCTACATTTGTTTTTTAATTGTCAGACTAAAACTGTCCCAGCTATTTACACTATACAAGCTAGATATGCATCAAGAATATAAAGGGTTTACATTTATATACATTATTTATATAAGCCACTTTATAAGCCCAAAATTCATATATAACTTGTTATTCACTCATAGTCCTTTAATTTCCTTAGAAATAAATTGCAAAGGTAAAACAAGAGCTATAACAACAGGTTAACTGGCTGGCATAGTTTGGTTTTGGTACAAGAGAAAGAGGCAAAATGTTGAGAATGTTGCCTCTGACATTATAATAGTGGTAGCAAAGCTCTAAAGTTGAAGAGCAAGGCCTCTCAGAGAGAAACAGTTAGGTAGTAGCTAGATATATAGACACAATCCCAGACAGAAGAGGTCTAATCCCAGTCTATGGCAAGTTGTTGCCTCCTTGACTGGTCTTGACCAGTCATTCCTTTTTACCACAACTACTGCCTCAGCAAGACCAGGGGAAATATAGGGTTGAGTCATATACATGCAATAACCTTTTAGCTGTTGATGAGTAAAATAAACAGCTCAACAACATTATATTGATTATAAATTTAAAATGAATTAATGTACACAAGAGAAAGCAACACCGGCTGCAGTGTTTTAGAATAAAATAAAAAAGGAACAATTGTCTTACATACATACGTAGGACTTGCCAAAATATATTAGTAACAATGTTATTACAATGCTATTTAGGTTTTTTGAGAGATACGATGTCACAGTGTTGAATGTTACACTACACAATTGAGAAGCCTTAAGAAGGGGCATCGGGCTATCGAATCAGACTAAATCTAACAATCACAATTCACTTAATTGTCAAACTGTACTTGATCACAAGACCTCACTGTTAGAGACCAGATACGTTTTGGAAATAGAGCCCAAACATCTACGTATTATGGACTGAATATCACAGTACTTATGGTAAATTAATGAATTAATCAGCCAATCACCAGACAGACTGGACAGGTGACACATCAGCTTTCCTTCACTAAAACTTCAACCACAAGATCAATCACAAAACAAGTGGAAAAGAGATATTAAAATACAATAAAGAGTAGTTCAACAACATGGACGGACCGTATGTCACAACCAACACATAACTAAAACACGTTTCCTCCATATTTTGTCATGCCAAAAACAGTAAGCTTAACCATTCGTAGTAACCATTCGTTTACAAATTAATTGTAGAAATATAAGTACGAGTGAAATATGAGCTATTCGTGTTAAAGAGGCAAGTTTAAGTTGTTGATCTTAAGTTAAAACACAATTGATCATAAAATCAGTCAATTCTGTATTTAGGATGTCAGTTGATCATCTAACTAACATGAATGTAAAAGGCTCTATGTGTTTTTTTCTCTTAATCAGCTCAGGCCCTATAGCTCACCTCCTACACATTCAACTGTCACCTAAACCCTCCAATATGCGAAATCACCGAATATAGACTGCGCATACCATCTATAAGGTCTATCAAGATACCTGATCATATAGTTAAATACTTTGTTCTGAGGTCCATTAGCTCACTTGTGAAATTAAAAAACATGGATATAGCTAGTTAAATAAATATACATTACTGTTTCAACGAAAAGACTATGTGTGTGGTTGGTTGAACGCCACTCCTCCATTATCTGAGTGTACTGTATGTACCAGGGATACAGCAAGAGTTAAACACCATCATGCATCATGGGACATCAGCCTGCACTAAGCCCAACAACCACAAACCACATTCAAACTTAGCTTTGGCACATAGAACAGCTCAGGCTAAATGCACTCTTGTGCGAAAACATGGGAAAATATACTGTATCTTTGTGTGCTCGTGCCAATAGAATATTTGGAAAAGCCTACTACCCTTCGATGGTTAAGTTGAGTGCTACTGGCACAAAGTGATAGACAGGATACCAAGATAGCCACAGACTCTGTTTTACAGCACTCACCTAATCTATAGATGTAGCTATTTCTTCTATTGACAAAATGTCAGATTATCTCATACAAAGATGCCAAATGACATATAATGTATAGTCATGTGCTTTCCTTCCCTTCCTTTACATAGCGATTCAACCATATCTCCATCTGTGCTTCTTCTGTACAGTACTAGCTGCAGTTGACATGAATTAAGGCGTCGGAGGGAAAGAAACAGGCGGATGGAAAAGAGATAAATAAGGATGGGAGGATGGATGGATGAAGGGAGGGGGGAAAGGAAGGGAAGCCATCATGAGTTTCTTCAGGATTTTCCATTATGGATTGACTTGGATGCACTATCCCACTCATAAATAATACATGTTATCATGATTTTAAAAAGACCATGTCTAGTGCTGATGATTCATATAAAAGCACTCCTCTGTGCGGGGCTACATACTGCGTTACAGTAGTACAGACTGTTTTGTCGGAGTCTCAAGAAGACTGAAATGCTCAGCATGGTTTTGCCCAGCAGGTTGATTCTGTCTCCCCCTCCCTACCCCAGTCATCTTTGTCCCTTAACCTCTAACCCTTGCGCTACCACAGAGGGGATAGTGCATCAATTACATGAAACAGTTCTAAAAACACACACTCCTAGGCATCCCCTCAAAGCCCATGCCAGCCCTTTTCAGACCCCGGCCTGCACAGTGCAGAGGGCGGCCTCTAGTGGCCACCGCCAGAGTTGCTGCTCCCCGTTGTCCAATCAATGATGATGAAGCTCAAACTCATGATCATGAAGGCGACCCCCAGACCAGCGAAACAGGCGGCCTGGGAGGACAGAGGAAACACCATCATTAGAATGTATTTTAATGGGGTAACCATAACCATACAGTAACCATAAGGACACAATACTAATCATAAAGATCATATTACAATTATCGTGGAGAGGCTTGGAAAGATGCCATCACGATATGGGGATATAGCGTGTGGCTAGGGTGAGACAGGGGAGAGGATGAGATATGTGCTCACCAGTATCTTGGGGATGGAGTGCATGGGTTCCTGCTCCTTAGGCACAATGCGGATGTAGAAGATAGCAGGGAAGATGAAGATCAGACAGGGGGCAGATGTGGCACCTGGAGGAGGAAGAGGACGGAGGAAGAGGGGGGGATGAAGAGCAGGGCTACAGTTAACACTTCTAGGTTTAATCTGTGCAACTAACCGATAATGCCGAAGATTCCCAGGATGTTGGGGGCGAAGATGACCAACATGTTGATGAAGGAGAGTAGGATGACGGCGATGGCCACGTGGCGAAGCCAGTTAAACGACTTACTGGCGAAGAACATCTGATCCAGAGCCCTCCGCACCTGAGGGGATAGAGAGTGAGAGAGATGGAGAGGGGCAGAGAGCGAAGGAGGGCGAGAGAGATCCGGAGGGGGGAAGTCAGTAAAGGAATCCGTGAGCTACTCTCAGAAACAACAGGGGCCATTCCACTTCAAATGAGCACCTCAGTTCAGCAAGCCACGACACCCATCATTTCAGATTAAGACATGAGGAATCCAAACGATTGGTCAAAAGCCACATACTAACCCCCCTCAGACCCCACGCCAATCCCACCCCAAACGGCTAGTATACAATATCAGTTCCCTGTCTTTTAGAGGAGGGAAGAGTGTATAGTGGAGGGGGGGTGTAACTTACTGGGAAGAGCACAATGGGGACGGTCAGTGTGACAGCGGTGAGGACAGCCAATCGCACGCACAGGATCAGCGTGTCATAAGGGTCGATCCTGCTGTATGTGTGCAGCAGCTCTGTCTCAGTCTTACCTGTAAAGGTAACATCAGGGGGAACGTCAAGAGGTACAGTATTATACACTAAAACCCCCCAAACTAAGCCGTACTTGTGTTGACTGAGACATCGATGACTGCTGTTCCGCATTGAAACACATAATCCAACGTGTCACAAGGTATAACATAATAGTAGTGTAGTGTGCAGTACTACATAATGACCACAAGGGAGAGTTATGCTCCTATTTCCAATAGACTGAGGCCACTCGCTGCAAACAAGTGTTTGGGTAATAATCATTTATTATTGTAATTTCCATTCAACAAAACTGACATTGCAACTGTTCAATAACATTCAATATGTTCATGAGGGCACAGGGGAGTATCCCAAAAGGATCAAATGTTTCTGTTCAATTCTAAGTTACTGCACACACAGTGTGGCATTTGTTTTGTATCTTATGCATGCTAGCTTGTTGCAAGTCAGATTTTATTTTCAAAACACAATGTCTCTTTGGAACTCCACCCATGCAAAATACTTGACAGGTTTCCATCTAGATATTCGACCCACGTTAGACTACCTTCTGAGGAGAACCTCCCCGGGCTTTCGAACGTAACGTGAGAAGCCTGGGCCTCCGAGGCTCTAGCACACATAGTCATGAGTACGGGATATTTCAGGCAGAGGAAAGTTCATGGGTGGTGAAGTGAAAGTGCTCACCGTAAAAGGTCAGGTAGCCGAAGAGAGCAGCCAGGAAGTACATGGTGTACATCACAAGGATCGAGAGGTTGGAGACGTGCTGCATCCTCCTCTGAGTAGGGCTGGATAACACACACACACACACTGGTTAATGTCACAGCCAGCACTGACAATCCAACGGCTCAGTTGGTGCTCGCAACAAGGTCTTTGTGGGTTTGAATCCCACATGAGCCGCATATACTATATACGTGTCATGCCATTCCAGACGTTATTACGAGCCGTCCTCCCCTCAGCAGCCTCCTGTGATACATGCGAGAGCCTATGAACAGAGGTTTCGTGCTGACACTAGGGAGGCACTGTGTGGAGACAGACGGAGCAGGGCAGGAAAGGGCAGGCATACTCACTTGCGGAGCTCAGTGTAGATAGGCAGAACCTCAGGATGACACACAAAGGCAAAGGCCAGGATGGGGATGGTGTACGCTGTCTGTAAAGGAAACGCACACAAACGCCCAGTGTTACCATAGACCACTGACCTACCTCAGAGGGACCGCTCATTTACTCATCTACTAGACTTACATGGCCTGCACCTTTGCAGTACATAGGTGAGCAAAGGCCGCGTTTCAAGTAGTACCAGCTATGGTCAAAAGTACTTTACAACACAGGGAATGGGGTGCCATTTGGGACACAGACAAAGTGAACGAGGGTAATGGTGAAACATTGGGCCTCGAGTCTGGTGTGCTGTACCTGAGAGTTCATGGTGAACATACGGGCACCGCAGTGGGAGTCATCCATCTCATGTACCAGACCATTATCATGGGTAGCATGGTTGTCAGTGATGTTTAGGTGAATGTCGAGGTGAGACCCTGTGTGATTGGCTGCCGAGAACTCCTCGAAGGGACAGGGGATCTGAAACTTCTTATAGATCACCTGCAGGGAGAGCGAGGAAGAGGAAGGAGAGAGAGGAGGATGATGAGAGAGAGGGAGAACGAGAGAGGTAGGATACACGTCAAGCAATGCCACAACAGGTCTCAGAGATCAGTGTCATATGAAGAAACAGGAAGACTGGGATGAGAAAGATGGGGAAAGAAGGAGGGAAGGAGAGATGAAGGAGGGATGAGGAGGGAAGGAGAGGGAGTATCACAGAGCCCAGAAAAGCCATTTCACAGTAGATTAGAATGAGTCAGTCTAAGGACTTTGGTTGAGCTCTTTCCCTTTGATGTGTTTACTGCCATCAACACAAACCATTCCCATATATGAAAATAGATACAGGGAGAGAGTGGAACCGATAAGGAGATCTGCCAAGTTATGAGTGACAAATCACATAAACCTTCATCCACTCAGATGATGTGAACTGACTTTTTAAATAGTTCCTGTATATAAACTCAGCAAAAAAAGAAACATCTATTTTTCAGGACCCTGTCTTTCAAAGATAATTCGTAAAAATCCAAAAAACTTCACAGATCTTCATTGTTAAAGGGTTTAAACACTGTTTCCCATGCTTGTTCAATGAACCATAAACAATTAATGAACATGCACCTGTGGAACGGTCGTTAAGACACTAACAGCTTTGTGACGACCCTCCCACTCGGTCTGCCGTATTCTCTCTTTGCTCTTGTTTTCCTTATTAGGATGTCGGCGGGCGGAGCTGGGAGGAACACATGGGACACATGGGACATGGGACACATCTGGACCCGGATGTGTCCCGGGATAAATACACCTCTTCCCCATTTATTGAGGAGATTCTCTCCATGCAGACACACTGTTAGATTTTGGTTGTGGCATTTTTCTTGTGACCGTTTTGTTTGTTTGCTTGCTTTGGCACCTTTCAACACCCCTCATTATCACATTTATGCACGCAACCACTCACTTACACTACTGACAACACACACCATTGTTAATTGTATTTACGTTACCTCAGTTAAAAAATATATATTTTATTATTCCTAATCTCCACGTTGTCTCCCTTTTTGTTACGGACTTCGAGACGGTTCGTGACAGCTTACAGACGGTAGGCAATTAAGGTCACAGTTATGAAAACTTAGGACACTAGAGAGGCCTTTCTACTGACTCTGAAAAACACCAAAAGAAAGATGCCCGGGGTCCCTGCTCATCTGCGTGAACGTGCCTTAGGCATGCTGCAAGGAGGCATGAGGACTGCAGATGTGTCCAGGGCAATAAATTGCAATGTCTGTAATGTGAGACGCCTAAGACAGTGATACAGGGAGACAGGACGGACAGCTGATCATCCTCGCAGTGGCAGACCACGTGTAACACCTGCACAGGATTGGTCCGAACTTCACACCTGCGGGACAGGTACAGGATGGCAACAACTGCCCGAGTTAAACCAGGAACGCACAATCCCTCCATCTGTGCTCAGACTGTCCGCAGTAGGCTGAGAGAGGCTGGAATGAGGGCTTGTAGGCCTGTTGTAAGGCAGGTCCTCACCGGACATCACCGGCAACAATGTCGCCTATGGGCACAAACCCACCGTCGCTGGACCAGACAGGACTGGCAAAAAGTGCTCTTCACTGACGAGCTGCGGTTTTGTCTCACCAGGTGTGATGGTCGGATTCTCGTTTATCGTTGAAGGAAGGAGCATTACACCGAGGCCTGTACTCTGGAGCGGGATTGATTTGGAGGTGGAGGGTCCGTCATGGTCTGGGGCTGTGTGTCACAGCATCATTGGACTGAACTTGTTGTCATTGCAGGCAATCTCAACGCTGTGTGTTACAGGGAAGACATCCTCCTCCTCCCTCATGTGGTACCCTTCTTGCAGGCTCATCCTGACATGACCCTCCAGCATGACAATGCCACCAGCCATACTGTTCGTTATGTGCATGATTTCCTGCAAGACAGGAATGTCAGTGTTCTGCCATGGCCAGCGAAGAGCCCGGATCTCAATCCCATTGAGCACGTCTGGGATCTGTTGGATTGGAGGGTGAGGGCTGTTCCCGCTAGAAATGTCTGGGAACTTGCAGGTGCCATGATGGAAGAGTGGGGTAACATCTCACAGCAAGAACTGGCAAATCTGGTGCAGTCCATGAGGAGATGCACTGCAGTACTTAATGCAGCTGGTGGCCACACCAGATACTGACTTACTTTTGATTTTGACCCCCCCTTTGTTCAGGGACACATTAATCAATTTCTGTTAGTCACATGTCTGTGGAACTTGTTCAGTTTATGTCTCAGTTGTTGAATTTTGTTATGGTCATACAAATATTTACACATGTTAAGTTTGCTGAAAATAAACGCAGTTGACTGAGTGGACGTTTCTATTTTTGCTGAGTTTAGTATGCATACTTTGTGTATTTCATATTTCTTGCTCTTAGTTCTCGTGTGCTTTTTTCTAGTAATACATTGTTGTTGATTATTGTACTGTTGGGTTTTGAGTTAGCAAGAATGGCATTTCACTGGACTTGGGCACGTGACATAAAAAAATGACACTTAATAAGATGAACTGAATGAATGGAGAGAGAGGATGGAGAAGAAGCAAACCTACCGCACTGAGGAAGAAGACCATGCAGCTAAGGGAGAAACCACTGGTGTAGCCCAGGTAGCCTGTAGAGCACAAAACAATGACAAGTGTTATATAAGAAACAATGGAATAGAATTGTGAGTTCATTGCCGTTCAACCCACATCTGACTCCTGGAGCTGTAATTTACAGGGAGGTTTTCCACAGTGTTATATGGAGTTGGGTGATTACACTAGAATTGGAGAAAGGCCACCTCCGATTACATGTCTTTAACATGGACATGAATACCAGTGTAGAGTGAAAGGAGGGGATTGATGCGCTTAATTTCTTGAAATCAGTGTGCTGCAGGTGCATGGAGCCACCATAATTGCCAGTGCATGCAATGTGTGTGTGATGCAAGGTCTTCTCTGTGTTAGTGTTGTCTTTTGCTTGTCTACTCCATGTTTCTGAGCTCCATGGAGACATGAAGCTAATTGGGCCTCTGACGTTTCCACGGCAGCACCAATACCAGGACAGGAGAGAGGGAGCGGTGTGAGGGTCTGATAGGCTGCTGTGTTACACGACCCATGAGTGTTGTCAATGTTGTCAGGACCTCCACATGTCAATGGGAACCTTATCACACCCCTCTATTCCTCCACCTCATCATTTAAATCACATACACTACCGTTCAAAAGTTTGGGGTCACTTAGAAATGTCCTTGTTTTTGAAAGAAAAGCAAATTTTTTGTCCATTGAAATAACATAAAATTGTTCAGAAATACAGTGTAGACATTGTTAACGTTGTAAATGACTATTGTAGCTGGTAGGCGTAGGCGTACAGAGGCCCATTATCAGCAACCATCACTCCTGTGTTCCAATGGCACGTTGTGTTAGCTAATCTAAGTTTATCATTAAATGATAAACACAACTCAACGTGCCATTGGAACACAGGAGTGATGGTTGCTGATAATGGGCCTCTGTAGCTAGAAGGCGTAGGCGTACAATAGTCATTTACAACATTAACAATGTCTACACTATAAATACAGTACCAGTCAAATGTTTGGACACAACTTCTCATTCAAGGGTGTTTCTTTATTTTGAATATGTTCTACATTGTAGAATAATAGTGAAGACATAAAAACTATGAAATAACACATCTGGAATCATGTAGTAACCAAAAAAAAGTGTTCAACAAATCAAAATATATTTTAGATTTCAGATAGTAGCCACCATTTGCCTTTGACAGCTTTGCACACTCTTGGCATTCTCTCAACTGACTTCACCTGGAATGCTTTTCCAATAGTCTTGAAGGAGTTCCCACATATGCTGAGCACTTGTTGGCTGCTTTTCCTTTACTCTGCGGTCCAACTCATCCCAAACCATCTCAATTGGGTTGAGGTCGGGTGACTGGAGGCCAGGTCATCTGATGCAGCACTCCATCACTCTCCTTCTTGGTCAAATAGCCTTTACACAGACTGGAGCTGTGTTGGATCAATGTCCTGTTGAAAAACAAATGATAGTCCCACTAAGCGCAAACCAGACGGGATGCCGTATCGCTGCAGAATTCTGTGGTAGCCATGCTGGTTAAGTGTGCCTTGATTTGTGAATAAATCAGAGACAGTGTCACCAGCAAAGTCTCTTCTTCTTATTAGTGTCCTTTAGTAGTGGTTTCTTTGCAGCAATTCGACCATGAAGGCCTGATTCACACAGTGTCCTCTGAAGAATTGATGTTGAGATGTGTCTGCTACTTGAACTCTGTGAAGCATTTATTTGGGCTGCAATTTCTGAGGCTGGTAACTCTAATGAACTTTTGGACAGCCGTGTGTGTACTTTTGTAGTGGTGATTCGGCGAACTTGATTAGTAACCTTGCCGGAGACCTTAAGACCTTATCTCCCAGAGCATAACGGCTTGGCTTTAGCTCTGTTAAGTAAAACAGTATTGAGTTGTGTAAACACAGCTTTGTTACCTGGTTGGTGACACATACAAGGTTGATGTTATTTTGAGGGAAAACAAAGAGGTTAGAGGAGAAGAGGTGCAACTTACCGAGCTGCTTCATCAGGGCCAATGGTAGGATGATGCCAATAGAGACCATGACCACCAAGTAGTTCCCATTCAAGTACCACAAACTAGTGAGAGAGCAGAGAGAGGGAAAATAAGACAGAGGAGAGAGGTTACTTACAGCAGGGGTTTTCAAACTGGGGTCCACAAATTACTTTATGTATTTATTTTTTTGGGGGGGGAATATATTTTTTATTATTAATATCGCTAGCTGCAACAAAATACCACTCTGGATACTGTTTTTATGTCTCCGGGTCCAGTATGAAGGAAGTTAGAGGTAGTTTCACGAGCCAATGATAGCTAGAATTAGCGTAATGACAGTTTACAGCAGGGTTCCCCAACTTGCGGCCCACAGTTGATTTTATTTGCACCCCAGTTCTCTTTTTATTTTGTTGTTTTTGGACATAAGACTAAAAACACCAGCAAATCAGCTCCAAGTGATTTTAATTTTGGAAATCTGTTCCAAAGTATTCCCACGCATAGAGAGATATATGTGATCATATACAAATGTAAGCAAGGTTTGAAGTTACTATGTTTTAGTCATTAAAACCTATCCAAAAAACATGGGTAGATGGCAGCATTCGCAAAAACTGAAAGTGCATACCACCACAAAACGTCAGTACAGAGACAGAGTGAAGTCGCAATTCAACGGCTCAGACACGACTCCAGACAACCACGGATTATGAAGTGAAAACCAGCCATGTCGCGGACACTGACGTCTTGCTCCCGGACAAGCTAAACACCTTCTTCGCCTGCTTCCTAGGGAAACAGTGCCGCCGACCTGGGCCACCACAGCTCCCGTGGACTGTGAGCTCTCGTTCTCCGTGGCCGACGTGAGTAAGACATTTAAGCATGTTAACCCTCACAATGCGGCCAAATCTCTCCCTATCCCAGTCTGTTGTCCCAACTTGCTTCAAGATTGCCACCATTATTCCTGCACCCAAGAAAGCAAAGGTAACTGTACTAAATGACTATCGTCCCGTAACACTCACTTCTGTCATCATGAAATGCTTTGAGAGGCTAGTTAAGGATCATATCACCTCCACCTTACCCGACACCTTAGACCCACTGCAATGTGCAAACTGCCCCAAAAGATCCAAGGATGACGCAATTGCCATCGCACTGCACACTACCCTATCCCATCTGGGATAATCAATTTTAGAATAAGACTGTAACGTAACAAAATGTGGAAAAAGTCAAGGGGTCTGAATTCTTTCCGAAGGCATTGTATATATACAGAAGGAAAGTACTCAGACCCCTTGACTTTTCCACATTTTGTTACATTACAGCCGTATTCTAAAACTGATTCCATTTATTTTTCCCTCAATCTACACACAATACCCCCATAATGGCAAAGCAAAAACAGGTTTAGAATTTTTTGCTAATGTATAAAAATAAAAAAAACTGAGAGACCTGATCTCCCCAAATACAGGTGTGTTAAGCTTGTAGTGTCATACCCAAGAAGACTCAAGGCTGTAATCGCTGCCAAAGGTGCTTCAACAAAGTAATGAGACAATGGTCTGAATACTTATGTAAATATGATTTTTCAAATTTGCAGTCTACAAATTATTTTCAATTATGTTCCGGCCCCCTGACTTCAGGAAACAAAACGGTGCGCGGCTGAATCTAGATGATGATCCATGGTCTACTTGAACAGTTAGCATGCTAGCTGTTCCTGTTCATCCGACTCTGGGGAAGTAGAGAAATAGGGTTAATTAAAGGGTTTTTTCTGTATAGAAAATTGTTCTGCGGGCCATCTAAGTGGTCATTCTCAGAATAGAAAAACTATTTCAGTGTCAACGACCAAAACCAGATTGAAAGCATACAAAAGATTTTGAACTAATATATATATATATATATATTTAAACAATACCATCTTTGACAACTATCAATCAAATCAAAACTAGACAGTCAGGGAGAAATCGGGCATTCAAAGCACATGCCCATTAACCAACTGCAAAATCGTCTCTTAGCTCCATGCCAAACTGTGTAGAATTGCTGGAAATGAGCTTCAAAACTGAAACATTTTATCTATGCTGCCAAGATATCTTTCTTGCAAATAGATACGGCTGCTAGAATCCTGACTAGAACCAAGAAATTTGATCATATTACTCCAGTGCTAGCTTCCCTACACTGGCTTCCTGTTAAGGCAAGGGCTGATTTCAAGGTTTTACTGTTAACCTATAAAGCGTTACATGGGCTTGCTCCTACCTATCTTTCCGAGTTGGTCCTGCCGTACATACCTACACGTACGCTACGGTCACAAGACGCAGGCCTCCTAATTGTCCCTAGAATTTCTAAGCAAACAGCTGGAGGCAGGGCTTTCTCCTATAGATCTCCATTTTTATGGAACGGTCTGCCTACCCATGTGAGAGACGCAGACTCGGTCTCAACCTTTAAGTCTTTACTGAAGACTTATCTCTTCAGTGGGTCATATGATTGAGTGTAGTCTGGCCCAGGAGTGTGAAGGTGAACGGAAAGGCTCTGGAGCAACGAACCGCCCTTGCTGTCTCTGCCTGGCCGGTTCCCCTCTCTCCACTGGGATTCTCTGCCTCTAACCCTATTACAGGGGCTGAGTCACTGGCTTACTGGTGCTCTTTCATGCCGTCCCTAGGAGGGGTGCGTCACTTGAGTGGGTTGAGTTACTGACGTGATCTTCCTGTCTGGGTTGGCGCCCCCCCTTGGTTTGTGCTGTGGTGGAGATCTTTGTGGGCTATACTCGGCCTTGTCTCAGGATTGTAAGTTGGTGGTTGAAGATATCCCTCTAGTGGTGCGGGGGCTGTGCTTTGGCAAAGTGGGTGGGGTTATATCCTTCCTGTTTGGCCCTGTCCGGGGGTATCATCGGATGGGGCCACAGTGTCTCCTGACCCCTCCTGTCTCAGCCTCCAGTATTTATGCTGCAGTAGTTTATGTGTCGGGGGGCTAGGGTCAGTTGGTTATATCTGGAGTACTTCTCCTGTCTTATCCAGTGTCCTGTGTGAATTTAAGTATGCTCTCTCTAATTCTCTCCTTCTCTCTTTCTTTCTCTCTCTCGGAGGACCTGAGCCCTAGGACCATACGTCAGGACTACCGGGCATGATGACTCCTTGCTGTCCCCAGTCCACCTGGCCTTGCTGCTATTCCAGTTTCAACTGTTCTGCCTGCGGTTATGGAACCCCTACCTGTCCCAGACCTGCTGTTTTCAACTCTTAATGATCGGCTATGAAAAGCCAACTGACATTTATTCCTGATTATTATTTGACCATGCTTGTCACTAATGAACATTTTGAACATCTTGGCCATGTTCTGTTATAATCTCCACCCGGCACAGCCAGAAGAGGACTGGCCACCCCTCATAGCCTGGTTCCTCTCTAGGTTTCTTCCTAGGTTTTGGCCTTTCTAGGGAGTTTTTCCTAGCCACCGTGCTTCTACACCTGCATTGCTTGCTGTTTGGGGTTTTAGGCTGGGTTTCTGTACAGCACTTCGAGATATTAGCTGATGTACGAAGGGCTATATAAAATAAACTTGATTTGATTTGATGTTAGAGTTTACACTTCCTTTTCCAATGCACTGTGGGGAGGTCAAAATAATGAAACTGTAAACCAAATCTATTCATTTTAAAATGTTGATTCCTTTACTTTCCATTGTCATTCATCTGATGACGGCATGTGCTGACTGGTCGACTGAGTCACTGCCAGTCTGAATAATAGTCTGCTCTGGTCTGTTCTGTGAGAGCCATAGAAACAGCCTTGATTTACAGTAGAATGCCTGTAGCGCTTATTGGGGAAATATGTCCATTTCTAACCGTTGTTGCTGCGAGACGTTGCTCTTTTCATCTGGCACGCGGGTCTAAGCCACTCTCTTATGTAAGGCTACTGATTTATGTTGAAGTTTACAGTTCCAATAAGGGTGGCATATTGGGACCTAAACAGCACAGAGGTTGAACTTCTCAATGAGTGAGAATCGCCCTGTTCCCACGCCATCCCGCTTGCTTTTTGGCAGCTATCTCTCTCCTCATATCTGTGTCCCTCAAGTTATTACCCCCCCAACCAAAATACCCTCAAGTACTAACTACCCCTCCAACCCAAACACACTTCACTTCAACCCCCCAGTCCCACACACCCACCCCCTCCCCTGACCCAAACATACTTTCCTTCCACAGGGCCTTGGCCTGAACAATGCTCCAGTACGAGTGAGGAGCAGGTCTGGGCTGGGAGATCCTATTCTTAGCCTGACTCCACCTCCATCCCTTTTCCTCCCTTCAGCCAAACACTGGCCAGGCCCCTCTACATGCATCTCCAATACAGTATATGGGAAACACACGTCCTCCCATCAAAACTGTGATTTGCCTCTCATAAAAAATTGGATTCGAGGGTCCTAAATAGCCATAAACAGTACATACTGTACCTATAATGGTCTGCACGTGTTCACATGTGCACTTCATGCATTTGTGCACGTCACCGGGCATTGAGATGTGTTACATGTTGCATGCTCAGTGTTGAGAATGTTGGATACAGGGTTTACCCCATGGTCGGATCACAAGGTGGCTTGGGACAGGTTGAGTGCCACTTACTGTATACCCTGGGCTCAGTCTGAGAGAACCATTCCTGAAATCAAATTGTCTTTTAATGTGAAACACCTCAGGCCTGATTGGCCATCAATCAGTGCAACAAGTGCTGCTGCCACTTTGCTGTGAACAAGCTACTGTAGTTACATTAACACCAAGGTGAAATCAGTAGCACGACGGCTAAATGGTACACCAAAATACAATCACAGCCTGACACGCTTTTCAGCGAGAGGGTCTTTGAGCCCTTGTTACAGCACATTGTATCCTACAACCTGGGTATGAGAGGCTCTTTCAGACATATAGGCTCCTGGTTAAGCTGCTAAGGCTGTTATTCTTAACCCTCTCTGCAAGCAAGACCATACAACAGACAGGGCTGTCTGGTCCACGGCCTACAGTGGGCTAAATGCACTGCCTTTTGTCTGTGCGTGGGTGTGTGCGTGGGTGGGGAGGAAGGTTGGGGGGGGCGGACTTTAGAGAGTCCCTAGAAAGCAGGAAGCACAGACCGTGACTGAGTGAGTCCAGTTCGTTAAAGATCAGGGTCTAAGGGGTCCTGGACCCTATGTCAGTCCCATGTGTGAACCACCTGTCCATCTCCCTCTGTCTCACTCTGAGTGTTTCAGATTCTCAACACCTCATTTCACCAATACCGTTCAACAGTGATATTCATCTTCTACATACAGCATTCTATTCCCTGTATTCAAACCCACTCCTGTTCTATCCAGCTGCCTATTACCTATTGTACTGCTCTTCCTTAATATGTAGCCCTCTACCCATTCAACTCCTGAAACTCCTATTGGCTGTGTTGTGCATGCTTCTAAATCATATCAAATGTATTTTATAAAGCCAGCAGTTGTCACCAAGTGTTTTACAGATACCCAGCCTAGAACCCCAAAGAGCAAGCAATGCAGAGGCAGAAGCACAGTGGCTAGGTGGCACAGTGAGGGGTCCTCACAAGGATAGTAAAACAAGGACAATTCGGAAAAGTGGGAACATTTCACCGGTACCCAAAAGGCTTAGGGGTTAGAATTAGGCTTAGAATTAAGGTTAGGTTTAGGGTTTTGAGGTTAAGGAAAATAGGATTTTGAATGGGAAGAAATTGCTTGGTCCACACAAGGATAGTAAAACAAGTGTGTGTGTGTGTGTGCGCGTGACAGGCCCTAATCCAGCCGTCAGACACACTGTATGAATCACTGTAAACCCAACTCTATTTAAAGAGCCCGAGGCCATAAACAAACCCCTACCAACCTTTGCGGGAAAACTGGTGCGTGCGCACAGAAAAGACTAAACCTTGCATGCACCAGTTTTCCTACAAAGGTTGGTAGGGGTTTGTTTATGGCCTCGGGCGTCGCTGGAGGCTCCGGACTGGGGACCGTCGTTGGAGGCTCCGGACTGGGGACCGTCGCTGGAGGCTCCGGACTGGGGACCGTCGCTGGAGGCTCCGGGCTGGGGGCCGTCCCTGGAGGCTCCGGGCTGGAGGCTCCGGACTGGAGGCCGTCGCTGGAGGCTTCGTGCCATGACTCCTCACTGGAGGCTTCGTGCCATGGATCATCACTGGAGGCTTCGTGCCATGGATAATCACTGGAGGCTTCGTGCCATGGATCATCACTGGAGGCTTCGTGCCATGGATCATCACTGGAGGCTTCTTGCCATGGGTCATCACTGGAGTGAGGAGATGTATGGGCAGTCTGGTACGTGGAGCTGCCACAGGGCTCACCAGGCTGGGGAGACATACAGGAGGCCTGGTTCTGGCAGCAGGCACAGGACTCACCAGGCTGGAGAGACATACTGGAGGCTTGGTTCTTGGCGCTGGCACCGGATACAGTGGGCCGTGGAGGCGCACTGGAGGTCTCGAGCGCAGAGCTGGCACTACCCATTCTGGCTTGATGCCCACTTCCACCCAGCAAATGCGGGATGCTGGCACAGAGCACACCGGCCTGTGAATGCTCACTCGAGACACCGTGCGCATCACCCCATAACACGGTGCCTGACCACTGTAAGCACGGGGAGTTGGCTCAGGTCTAAACCCCGACTCCGCCAATCTCCCCGTGTGCCCCCCCAAAAACATTTTTGGAGCTGCCTCTCGGGCTTCGTGACCGGGTCTTGTCCCCTGCCATTCTCTCCTCCCTGGTCCAGCTCGTCCTCCAGGTTGGTGCACGCTGCTTGGTCCCTTGGTGGTGGGTAGTTCTGTCAGATGATACCAGGTAATGCAACTAGCTGATGCACTGCAACTAGCAGGCTGGTTGGTAGACCTCTAGACACACCAAACCAAGCGTGAATCTCACATGCACACAAAACACAAGGCCCTGCCACCCACTGAAAGGAGGGAAAAAGGACTACCTAAGTATGGTTCCCAATCAGAGACAACGATAGACAGCTGTCCCTGATTGAGAACCATACCCGGCCAAAACATAGAAACACAAAATCATAGAAAACAAAACATAGAATGCCCACCCCAAATCACACCCTGACCAAACCAAATAGAGACATAAAAAGGCTCTCTAAGGTCAGGGCATGACACAACCATGCCTGACAGATCTGGCCAGGGGGAGTAGCAGAGCAGGAATCCCCTTCTTACCGCCAGAGACCGCAGTTGCGCCCCAACACACCACCCCCATCACCACAATACTGCTGTTTGGAGCAGTTGTCACCTCAACCTGGGGGTTGGACCGGGAGAAGAGGTGTGTGCTAGCCATTCCTGACAATCCCCTTTGTTCTGTCTAGCCAATAGCAGACTCACGCCCCTGCCCCACCCCTCCCCCGTAATACTAGGCCAAGGCCACCAGGCCACTGTACACTGCACCAACCTCTGAGGACGCCACCCCACAGCCCATGCCAGGTGAGCCTGGGTAATGGTACAAGCTCAGCTACCAGCTAAAGCTACACAAGGCAGAAAGGGCAGTCTCTAGGCAGTGGCCTAAATCTGAATGTTCAGCAGAGCACAACGGTGTGGAACATTCAGATATAAATATACTTTATAGAACAAACATGCCTCTGACATGTAGAATAAGGAATCACATTGACTCTACTCATGCATTTTCTATGTGCAAACATTTGCCTACTAAACGTGGCACTGGAATGTAGAGAAATGTTCAGGTAGATCTAGTGGATAGACCAATGAGTACTCACTCAGCCGTGGGGTCCGCTCTACTGAAGGACTGGATGACCAATGGGAACTCAGACTTGACGATGTACAGGTAGCTGGACATGGCTGTGGGAATAGAGACAGACAGAACTATGAGTGACACAGTTAGTAGCTAGGTTTCCATTCAACTGGCAACAGATTTTCATGTGAATCCTACAATCCGCATGAAATATGCAAATTTTCCCACCTGAATTTTTTCCCCACCAAATTGACTTGTTGGGGATAAAAGGCTGTGCGTGGTGACATATTGCACATTAAAATAACTTATATAATACAATTGAAATGGGTTTCCATTGCAAACCAACTCTACTGATGGTTTGGTCCAACAAAAATGGTTGCGTTACATTGCGTATGTGCCCACTCTGGTCTTGGCGCGTGCGCTCGACCCAACAGCTGGCAGATACAGTGTGGGTAGGATAGCCTACATGATGAGACTATTATGGACAAACAAGCGATAATATTTTTATTGGTCAAACGCCAGCAAAGCATTGATCGTCATGTCTCCAGAATAAGACCCTCGACATTTATTGGAAAAGAGCATCAATCACCGCGTTCACTTTCACAACCTTGTAAAGTTAATCATAACTTATTTCATCTGTAGCCTAATAAACTGTATGCTTTCCCGAGTCGTGGTGGGAGGACCACACAACATGTCATCTCATGATATGATGGTTATTATACCAATGTTTGCACATAAAGGCATTTCCATATCCATTTCTTGCATTCTTAATTTTACAGACACAAAAAGATCCCACCTTATCTAGCGAGCGAGAAAGAAATACTTACAGAAAATAATACGGTGTGGAAAGGGGGTTTCAAAAGGCATTAGTTGTAAATAGATTTTGAACAATTTAAAGCTATTTATCAGGTCCCAAAACAAATCAAAGATTGGTAACATGGCTTCTGACTACTGCTGACTGTCTGTCACAGCTAGGGATTTGCCCAAGTACGCACACACGCAGCCAGCCAGGCAGGCAGCCACTGCACTGTTCAGTGGTTGTTAGCAGTGTGAAGGAAGTCTAACCAATGCCAACACAACACCACATCCACGGCAGCAGCTGTTTGACTGTTTGACTTGCCTAGTTAAATAAAAAATATATATAATATATACTGGACGGCTGGCCTTAGGTCCTAATACTCCCCTATATCATACAAAGAGACTAGAGATGGGGAGAGAGAGGGAGACAGAGATATTTTCCACAAATGTCTTCTGTCATGTTTCCCAGACCAGCATATTGAAACCATAAGGGTTAAGTTAGGGCTGTATTAGCGCTGTGTAAATATGGACTAGAGTATAGGTGGGTAATGTGAAGGGCTGCACTCCAAGTGAACAGTTTTAGGTGAATCGAACGGCCAGGAAGACGAGACAGTCTGCCTGTCTGCTGCTGAGCTTTGTGATTTATAATAACACCATAGCCTCTACAAACACACAGAGATTTGTGTTGTGGGACACTAGACCAGTGACCACAGTGACTTCTCACCTCCGATGTTCTGCAGTGTGATGGCGATACCAGCAGCCATCTTGCCCGGGGTGCCAAAGGCCCTGTAGCCAAGCTGTTCATAGGCTCGGATTCCTGGGAGAGGAAGTGGGTTGCGCAACATCATCATTACACAGCTTTACAGGGGGACACCCAGGTAGTAAGTTAAAAAACACTTAGTTAGATAGTCAGTGTAGAATCTCCTGGTTCATTTACAGGTTTTTCATGCCGGGCCTCTATTTCCATGCTAGGCCCCTATAGCTGAATATGAAGAACAATATATAAGGTTTAGTAAACATCCTTAATGCTGGGTCATTGGGGAACTATTCACAGAATTACAGGGAAATACCAAAATAATCAAGACATGCTAATGCAGCAAATATGCAAGCCATAATATCTTTCTCCATCTGGCCCAATCCCTGTGACTTGACACTGCAGCAGCCCTCAATATGGAATACCATCATCTCCTCTCAATGGTTCAGCAAGTGTGACCCATCCCTACGGGTTAGAGTGTTGTTACACATGCACTATTGAAGCATGAGGTCAATTGAAGACGAGGGCCAGCTTACCCACAATGCCAGAGGATTTGAGCAGCAGGTGAATGGAATAGCAGGAGAGGACCGCCACAGCAGTCAGAAGAAACCTGGAGGAAGGAGGGAAAGAAAGAACAGTTGAAGTCAGAAGTTTACATACACTTAGGTTGGAGTCATTAAAACTTGTTTTTCAACGAGTCCACAAATTTCTTGTTAACAAACTATAGTTTTGGCAAGTCGGTTATGACATCTACTTTGTGCATGACAAGTAATTTTTCCAACAATTGTTTACAGACAGATTATTTCACTTATAATTCACTGTATCACAATTCCGGTGGGTCAGAAGTTTACATACACTAAGTTGACTGTGCCTTTAAACAGCTTGGAAAATTCCAGAAAATTATGTCATGCCTTTAGAAGCATCTGATTAGCTAATTGACATAATTTGATTCAATTGGAGGTGTACCTGTGGATGTATTTCAAGGCCTTCCTTCAAACTCAGTGCCTCTTTGCTTGAAATCATCAGAAAATCTAAATAAATCAACCAAGACCTCAGAAAAAAGAATTGTAGACCACAAGTCTGGTTCATCCTTGGGAGCAATTTTAAAACGCCTGAAGGTACCAAGTTCATCTGTACAAACAATAGTATGCAAGTATAAACACCATGAGACCACGCAGCAGTCATATGCCCAGGAAGGAGATGCGTTCTGTCTCCTAGAGATGAATGTACTTTGGTGCGAAAAGTGCAAATCAATCCCAGAACAACAGCAAACTACCTTGTGAAGATGCTGGAGGAAACAGGTACAAAAGTATCTATATCCACAGTAAAACGAGTCCTATAACAACGTAACCTGAAAGGCTGCTCAGCAAGGAAGAAGCCACTGCTCCAAAACCTCCATAACAAAAGCCAGACTTCTGTTTGTAACTGCACATGGGGATAAAGATCGTACTTTTTGGAGAAATGTCCTCTGGTCTGATGAAACAAAAATATAACTGTTTGGGCATAATGACCATCATTATGTTTGGAGGAAAAAGGGGGAGGCTTGCAAGCCGAAGAACACCATCCCAACCGTGAAGCACAGGGGTGGCAGCCTCATGTTGTGGGGGTGCTTTGCTGCAGGAAGGACTGGTGCACTTCACAAAATAGATGGCATCATGAGGAAGCAAAATTATGTGGATATATTGAAGCAACATCTCAAGACATCAGTCAGGAAGTTAAAGCTTGGTTGCAAATGGGTCTTCCAAATGGACAATGACCCCAAGCATACTTCCAAAGTTGTGGCAAAATGGCTTAAGGACAACAAAGTCAAGGTATTGGAGTGGTCATCACAATGCCCGGACCTCAATCCTATAGAAATTTGGTGGCCAGAACTGAAAAAGTGTGTGTGAGCAACGAGGACTACAAACCTAACTCAGTTACACCAGCTCTGTCAGGAGGAATGGGCCAAAATTCTCCCAACTTATTGTGGGAAGCTTGTGGAAGGCTACCGGAAACATTCAATCCAAGTTAAACAATTTAAAGGCAATTCTACCAAATACTAATTGAGTGTATGTAAACTTCTGACCCACTGGGAATGTGATGAAATAAATAAAAGCTGAAATAAATTACCCTCTACTATTATTCTGACATTTCACATTCTTAAAATAAAGTGGTAATCCTAACTGACCTAAAACAGGGAATTTTACTAGGATTAAATGTCAGGAATTGTGAAAAACTGAGTTTAAATGTATTTGGCTAAGGTGTATGTAAACTTCCGACTTCAACTGTACATAATAAGACATGTCATTGCCTCATTTCAATGCAATAAAAGGAGGTTAGTTGAGCATAGCAACTAACAAGCTCAGAACTAACTGTAGTAGTGAAGGCCTCAGCTCCTCTCTATCAATATGTAAGAATAGCGCACACACATTTTTATGACAAACCCTTGCACTTAGTGGCTTTACTTTGAGCCAATAAAACCAAAATAAATTACAGTTTGAGATTACTGCCTCAGTATAATTCCAAAAAGAAACATGTTAAGGTTTCACTGAAAAGGCATTAATTGTATCATGAAGGGAAAGTGAAGTACACTAGCTAAAACAAAGCCGACTGGCTGGCTAACTACCAACTGTAGCCATGTGATCTCAGGGCTCAAGCCCAGAGAGTTAATAAAGGCAAGTGCTTTCTCAGCAGACTCTAAATGTTATGAAAATAATAATAATGTTAGATGTTGCCAACAGTCTGAGAAGATCATGTTAGAGTAAGAACTCAATAGCGAGGTGTGTGTGTGTGGGGGGGGGGGGGGGTATAACAAAGGACATAACTCTCCTTCCAGCAATCCTGGCCCAGTGTAATCTGAGAAAGAGCGTTTCCTTTCCCCACAACCCACCTCCCTCTTAGACCCCTGTGCCGAAAGGGAGACCAGAGAGGAGCCGCAGTCTGCCTACAGAAGCACTGACCCCTGAGGAAGGGAGCTGAGCATTCCCCAGTCAGCATTCCTAGATGGTCAGAGGGCGCTCCCAGTACTGTCACCTTTCCCAGACCTCAGAGTCCGGCCTCTGCAGCCAGATGGAGGCCCCTAGACTACTGACCACAGTAGAGGTAAGGATCCTAGCACAGTGTGGGCACATAGGTTGAGCCCTGACATTCCAGCACTCAAAAAAATGCTGTGTTGAAAACCCAATTTGGGTAAATATTGGACCAAACACACACTGAGTTATTTTGACCCAGCCATTGTTTTCTTTAAGTTGGGTTGTTGATGCTGGGTTAATGAGCTATGATCCACCGGGTCATAGCAGAACACTGTAGGCGTGGCTTAGTAGGGGTATGGCATTTAGGTAGTTATTTTTGGCCACCTGTGAGTAAATGTAATATTCTGTTCATCTTTTCTGTTGTATTGTCAACAACGTTAAGGTTAAGCACTGACACTTGTGTAGCTTTAAT
Organism: Salvelinus namaycush; assembly: GCF_016432855.1. Lineage (NCBI taxonomy): Eukaryota > Metazoa > Chordata > Actinopteri > Salmoniformes > Salmonidae > Salvelinus > Salvelinus namaycush. The sequence goes on along the minus strand of NC_052326.1, from coordinate 12,341,196 downwards.
AAGGCTTACACAAGAGTAGGGCAGTTATCCAGAGCCGTATGGGCGTTGTGCCGTCTAACAAGAACTGCCTGGTGAAGGCCACAGGAATAATTTTAAGTTAGTTTCAAGGCCCCAAAGTTGGGTCATAATTCAGAAAGTGCAAAGATTCAGCCCTGTGTAACAAACTCTGTGTAATGATTACTCAGGAAGAAAAAGGGATAGATTCACGCACAGACCGCGGCAGGTGTTTATTTCGCCTTCGCAGAAGGCAGGAATCGTGGTCACAGGCAGGCAATGGTTTTACACAGGTAGGCAAACAGACAGGTGAATTAAAACTAGGACTGAAGGCTATAACTGGTTCTCACAAACCAGCTAGGAAAAGGCTTGGTAGAGACAAAACGAACAATACCTCACAAAGATACAAACAGAATGAACTGAGCTGAATAAGGAGCTGAGAGACCAGGTGAGTAACTAACACAGTTGAAAGCAATTAACAAAAATGAAAGACAGGGCTACGTTCAAGAACACAAAGAAACAGTTCTACGTTCAAGAACACAACGAAACAGAACACAAGGTTGACTAAGAAAATAAATACAGAACCTTACAGTACCCACCCTCATTGGTCCCTCTTGAATGGACCAATGAAGCGAGGACAGAACTTTTTGCAGGGGAGGCGGAGCAGGATGTCTGGTAGAGAGCCACACACACTGTCCGGGGTGAAAGAGTGGCATATGTCAGCGGCGTCTGTCGGCAACGAGTTTCTGGGTATTAGAGGCTTCCTGCAGCCCCCCAGTGAGCGGTCTCGCATACCCGCTCACTACGCCGAATCCAGTCGTCGACAGCTGGGACAGTACCGAGCTCCGGCTACCAGGGAAACATGGGGGGTTGGTAACCAAACTCACTGACTCACTGAAACGGAGTAAGGCGGAGCGATGAATGCATGGGTGAGTTCTGAGCGTATTCGGCCCAGGCCATATACCGACTCCAGTTGTGTGGAGAGGCAGAACATTGTTGGCGGAGGTACTTCCCTATTTCTTGGTTCAGGCGTTCTGTCTGCCTGTTGGTCTGTGGATGGTACCCGAGAGGAGAGGCTGAAGGCGACCCCCAGTCGGTCACAGAAGTCTCGCCACACCCGGGAGACAAACTGGGGCCCACGGTCAGAGACGATGTCTACCGGAATCCCATACAGATGGAACATAAACTCAGCCAATTCCATGGCGTTAAGTAAATGAGGAAGAGGAATCAGACACATTTTTGAAAAATGGTCTATGACAAGGATGGTGGTGTTACCAGAGGATTCAGGAATGTCTGTGATGAAGACAACAGCTATGTGGGACCAGGGTCTGAGGGATTGGCAAAGGTTGAAGCTTACCAGAAGGGAGATGACGAGGGCTTTTTGTTTGGGCGCAGACTGGACAGGAGAGTACGTAATCCCTTACGCCGGATGCCAGTGAGGACCACCAGAACTTACAGGCTAGAAGTTCAGTGGTTTGTGTAATGCACGGATGTCCTGACCCCAAGGACGTGTGATACCATTGCATCAGTTGGGGTCTAACAGCTGCTGGTACATAACTCTTTCCAGCAGGTGCCTCAGGAGGAGCTGGGTCTGAGGTTAGGGCTTCTTGTATGGCCGAGTGAACCTCCCACTGTACCGGTCCTATAATGTAAGAGGAAGGAAGAATGGGTGTAGGATCTGAGTTACTGGACGGAAGGTCAAACTGGCGGGAGAGAGCATCAGCTTTTACGTTTTTCTTCCCAGGGATGTAAGTAACATGAAAATGGAAGCGTGTGAAGAGATCCCAGCAGGCTTGTCTGGTGTTTAACCTCTTGGCCCCTCTGATATATTCCAGATTACGATGATCTGTTAGGACGAGATAAGGATGTTGTGCGCCCTCCAACCAGTGGTGCCACTCCGAGGGCCAGGTTGATGGCGAGGAGTTCTCTGTTCCCCACATCGTAATTCCTCTCAGCGGAGGATAACTTCCTGGAGAAGGCAGCACAGGGATGTGATTTTGGAGGTATTCCCACCCACTGAGAGAGCATGGCTCCTACTTCGGAGGCATCCACCTCTAGGGTGAAAGGAAGGGTTGGATCAGATTGGCGAAGGACAGGAGCTGAGGTGAAGAAACGTTTCAAGTTGTTGAAAGCAGGTCTTTTGGCTGGTAAGGGCAGTGAGGGGAGCGGCAGTAGAACTGAAGTTCCGAATGAACCGATTAAACGTTTGAGTTCCTTAACGGTGGTGAGTTTGGGCCAGTTACTGATGGCGGTGACTTTGTTCTCATCCATGCTGACCCCTCCAGGTGTCAGTACGAAGCTTACATGGAAGGTGCTCTTTTCAGTCTTCACATAAAGGTTATGGTCAAGGAGCCATTGAAGAACCTTTTGTACATGCTGTATGTGTTCCTTCAGGGAGTGGGAGTAAATCAGGATGTCATCAATATAGACGATGAGAAAGCGGTTGATCATATCCTGGAAAACCTTGTTCATAAAGGATTGTAAGACAGCGGGGGCGTTAGTAAGGACGTAGGGCATGACCAGGTATTCGTAGTGCCCTCGTGCGGTAATAAAAGCCGTCTTCAATTCGTCGCCTTCACGTATACAGACAAGGTTATATGCACTTCGCAGGTCGAGTTTTGTATAGATGTTGGCGCGGCCCACTTGTTCAAGGGTTGCTGGGATCAGAGGAAGAGGGAAACGATTCTTGACCGTGACGTCATTCAGGGAACGATAATCAATACATGGACGGAGACCACCATCCTTTTTCCAACGAAGAAGAAGCTGGAGGCAGCCGTGGGAAGAAGAATGAATGAAACCGTTTGAGTGATTCATCAATGTAGTTCTCCATTGCCTCATTTTCCGGCATAGATAGGGGGTAAACACGGCCCTTCAGTAGGGACACTCCAGGGAATAAGTCAATAGCACAGTCCCCTGGGCAATGTGTTGGCAGAGTGGAGGCCTTGATTTTGCTGAAGACATTGCTGTACTGGGAGTATTCAGATGGTATGGTAGGTGGCACTGCAGAGGCAGAGTCCTCAATGGTGGTGGCTCTGCAGGGTAGGCTGAGACAACTGGTGAAGCAGGTAGAAGACCAGGACAGTAGTTCACCTTGTCGCCACGAGATGGCAGGGTTGTGACAACAAAGCCAGGGGTGTGTGAGGATGAGTGGCTGTTTGGGGGATGAGAGTTCCATGAGTTGAATGGTTTCGGTGTGGAAGACTCCAATCCGGAGGGTGACGCTCTGTGTCAGGTGCGTAATGAGGCCCGTGCCCAATGGTTATCAATACTGGGATGGAGAATTGCTTCTGGTAGATATTTAGACATATGGACACTCGTACCTGCATGGCAGTGGAGGGACCCTTTTCATCTCTCTGTGGGGGGCGAACAGGGCAACGGCTGAGAAGATGATCTTTTCCTGCACAGTATAGGCAGAGCCCTTCTTGGATCCGCCTTTGACGTTCGATACAAGGGAGAGGAGCATGGCCCAACTGCATGGGCTCTGGAAGACTCGGATGGGATGACGGAATCATGGAAAGACAAGGTTTCGGGTTCCTGGGTGGCAGAGTTCGTCGGCGATGAGGTGGTCGATGGAGATGGACATAAGAATATATTGATTTAAATCCTGAAGGTCACCTCTACAGGCCAGCGCCGCCTGAAGTTCCCTGTTGAGCCCTCTTCAGTAGACGGTAAGTAAAGCAGCCTCACTCCATCCACTCCCTGCAGCCATGGTGCGGAACTCGAGGGCATACTCGGCAGCTGAATTGCGTATTTGTTGAAGTTCTATGAGGAGGTCTTCTATAGGACGACCGGAAGGAGAGTGATCGAATACCTCTTTGAAGAGGGTGTGGAAATGGGTCTCGGATCTGAGTTCTGTGCTGTTGGCAGTCCAAATGGCGGTGGCCCAATCCAGGGCTTTGCCTGTGAGTAGAGACACAACAAAATCCACCCTGCTCTTGTCGGTGGCGAAGATAGTGGGGTTGTGCTCAATGTATTTGCTGCATTGCATCAGATATCCCAGACAATCCCAGGTGAACCATCATATTTTCCAGGCATGAATGAATGAAATGAAATGAATGAAGGAGGGCTATGGGTTACGATACCGGCCATCGGAGGAGTAGGGATAGGCTGGCGGAGAAGATGACAGATTTCCTCCATACGCTCCTCTTGCTGGGTTAGGCGCCGCTGTAGCTCCGCTGAATCCATTCCGTTTCTAAGCGAGGTATTCTGTAATGAATACTCAGGGAGAAAAAGGTGTAGATTCACATGCAGAGCGCGGCAGGTGTTTATTTCGCCTTCACAGAAGGCAGGAATCGTGGTCACAGGCAGGCAATGGTCATACACAGGTAGGAAAACAGGCAGGTTAATAATCAAAACTAAAACTGAAGGCTATAACTGGTTCTCACAAACGAGCTAGGAAAAGGCTTGGTAGAGACAAAACAAACAATACCTCACAAAGACACAAACAGAATGAACTGAACTAAATGAGCTGAGAGACCAGGTGAACTAACTGACACAGGTGAAATCAATGAACAAAAGTGAAAGACAGGACTACGTTCAAGAACACAAAGATACAGGGCTACGTTCAAGAACACAACGAAACAGAACACAAGGTTGACTAAGAAAATAAATACAGAACCTTACACTCTGAGCATACCCCCTTTCTGCCACAGAATCCAAGATAGTTACAGTATAGTTTAACAAGGAATGTATCCAGAACTAGGAAATAGAAGTTTGGCTAAGCAGGTTAGCCACCCTCAAGTCAGTAGCTAGGAGGGTCCTGGACAAAGACCACGTCTGGACTGGGGCATGAAAATGGCTGGTCCTGTTAAGACCGGACCCAACTGGAGTGGGCGGAATCCAAAACCTCCCCAGTACCATCACGCTAGGAAACAACAGAGGCTACTCTCCGTCCACTACTTAGTCACCCAGATCCACCTCCCTTAGCCCTCCCCACCCCTGATCCTGCACAGCAGCAAGCCAGCCAGCCTCAGTCCAGACCCCACGGACCCTCCGAACCAGACCCTCCAAACCGCCTTCACCCCTCCAAGAACTACCAGGGCCACCAGGTAGTCAGTGGGGAGGCACGGCAAGACCTGTGAACAACCAAGAACCTACTTAACAACACAAACGACCCGCCAGAAGCCCTCGTCCTAATCTGTAATTAAATGATCAGACCTGGACCCCCCAATAAGCCATCATCATGACCCTCACAACACACTCCGAACAGAAGGACTTTCCTCAGACGGCTGTTCATGGTTGCCTCCCCACTAGGGAATGCATCTACAGACGGCACAAGCTACGTACAGAGAACTGCCCCTACGTTGGCGCTCGCACTGAAGACACCCACCAGCTGTTTGGGAGTGCTCCGTGGACAGGTGGGTGTGGCCCCTTTTTGCTCCCTCTGTCTTCCAGCGTCCAGCCTTATCGCCGCACCGCTCCTCCTCCAACACCGGCCCAGACTGATGAACATACCCTCCATCACCCCCACCCTCTGATCCCTCTCCATCCATTTCCCCCTTTCTCCCATTACACTTATCCCTCTCACCAGAATCAGGAACCAGTCATCACCACACCAGAAGAAGGACCAAAGAACTAGACCTACGTGAGAAAGCCACAGTGGGGGTACCATCACTTCCAGTTGTGTCTGCTCGCTCCTCAGGTTGTCCTTCCTCCCCTCTACAGATCCATCACCAGACCCAGTCACAGCAACAGGACACCGGCAGAGACACGGAAGAGGGACCAAACACCAGACCTTCACCCGTAGCGAGCAGACCACAGGGGAGTTCCACAATAGTCTAGGACTCCCTTGGGTGTCCGCTTGCTCCCCAGGTTGACCTTCCTCCCCTCTGCAGATCCAGTCCCAGCACCAACCCAGTTCCCGGCTTCCAGTGTCAGCCCCAGCACCAAACCACCAGACGAGGCATGGAGGAGGGACAAAATATCTTCAGCCGAGCAGCCCACAGGGAAGTACCACCATTGACCTCTGGGTCTAAGGCTCCATTGTGTGTCTACTCGCTCCTCAGATTTTCCTTCTTCCCCTCTACAGATCCCGACCCAGCACCAGCCCCAGTTCCTGGTTATCGGTCCTGTTTTCCCCAGTCCCAGCACCACCCCCTTATATCCAACCCAGCCCAAACACCAACCCAGGTTTTCCCGGTCCCAGTCACAGCCCTAACACCAGCAACAACCCTGGACACAGCACCGACCAACCACAACTACTACATCCATCCAGCAACTGCCAGCCCAGTCCCCACCACTTCCCCTCCCACAGCACAAAGACACTAACACACCGTCAACCACTCCCACAGACTGACTGACTGATTAACTAATTGATGGACTGATTATTGCTACCTGTTTTTTTATTGAATGCATTTGTTTTTTTGATTTTTTTAATAACATTATTATTTAAACATTATAACACAGTGGTACCTATCCCAACATTGGGATATGCATAGACACTTGAGGAACTCATACGCTTGTGTAAGCCTCATTAAAGATACAAAAGCGTCAGTACTCAATTGTGTTGACAATACTGAATGACATTTATTCTCACGGGTCGACGAAAATAACAATCTGAATGCCACACGCCTACTAAGCCATGCCTCCAGTCTTCTGATCTGACCCGGTGGGTAATAGCCAGGGATGGGTTTAAATTTCAAATTACAACTATAAATTACCCTAAAGACAATGTATCAAAATAAAATATAAGATAACGGTTACAGAAACATCTTACTTGCTATGACTGTGATATGTTGTTTATCTACCTTGAATGCACTGTCACTCTGGATAAGAGCATCTGCTATATCAGGGTTTCTGCTAAATCCTGGGGCCCCCCTGGGTGCATGTTTTGTTTTTTGCCTTAGCACTACACAGCTGGTTCAAATAACCAACTCATCATCTAGCTTTGATTATTTAAATCAGCGGTGTAGGGCTAGGACAAAAAACAAAAAGTGCACCCAGGGGGGGGGGGGGGCCCCTCAGGACCGAGTTTGGGAAACGCTGTGCTAAATGGCCAAAATATATATGTGAAAATGAGCAAATGCAAAAGCACACTGGGTATTGTCATTAGCCTTGTTTCGGGGCGGAACTCATTAGAATTTTACATTGGCATGCTTTGCAATTGTTTATTTTTACATATACATTTATATTTAGCAGACACTCTTATCAACACCATAGTCCGATCAGACTCCTAATACCAATTTAGGGTGAAAAGGGGCCACAAAATTGTGAACCACTATAGAGAAATGGTATAGAATTTTGAAAATACAAATTACAGCTTTCAAAACTATCTTGTCACAAAATACATTGGAGTGTAGTTCAGCCCAGTGTAATACAAAATACTCAGACATAATTCAAATATGAATTTTAAATAAATGTAACAGAAATACCGCCCATCTGAGCATAGCTCAATAACCCAACTAAGTGACCCAAGTGCTGGGTCAAAAATAACCTGATGTGTTCTGCCCACTATTTACCCAGTGCTTTTTAAACCAGCATTTTTTAGAGTGCAGGAGTCACGAGAGCCATTATGAGTTGCTTAATGGTTGGTTTGGTTCATTGTCCAGGAAATGTCACGTTGTGAGCGTGGAATCTGAGTTCTCAGGTATCGTGTTTAAATGACGTTTTCAGAGCTCTCCCCACATCCCATTGGAACTGCTAGGGTGTGATAATATGCTGAGGGAGGCAGAGAACATCTATTTAGGTCTCCCTTGAGAAACCCTGTATTTTTTACCGTATGTTACCCTTGAGAGACAAAGAAGGCTGTGTGTCGGTCACACCCACAATGCAACCAATATCCAATATAGTTGCTAATATAACATGGTCTGTTTTTCTATCGGAAAAGAACAAGGACTTGGAAATTTGATCACATTTAGCTTGCTACAGGAATCTAGACTTATCAGCTTACTTTTACCAGAAGACAATACTTTGAGTCCAAAGTCGATAATACTGTACTTGGATGGAAAGAAACATCCATGGGGCAGAATACACAGTAAAACAAATCCATGTGAATTGATTCCTGCTTCTCAAAGTCCAAACAAATATATCTGTCTAAACCTTTTGAACCTAAGCTCTCCTGTACTATAACCTGGAGTCACAAAAGCGATAAACAGGAGCTGTATGATTCCATGAGATGGAAGGGGGGCAGAGGGAGGAGGGACAGAGCAAGGAGAGGGGAGGACATGTCCAACGCTACAGAGGGGGCCAGTGGCGTGGGGACTGGCAGGCGGGGCTATTCTGGGCTGTGGCCTTTCTGGGGCCTGTATGTGTCCACAGGGGCGGGGACAAGGGTTGGAGAATACTGGAGGATGGGAGGGAGGGGATAGTGTGGATCATGCCATGAGAAATGTCACGTCACCACAGACCCTTACCCTGCCTCCAGCCCCACCCTGGCCCCTTATCACCCCACCCAGGCACAGGACCCTTCTTGAGGCAGGCAGGCTGGGGCTCTGGGCAAATAGCATTCCTGGCTGTCCCAGCTCCCTCCTACAAGCGAAGGTCGTGGCTATTTTCAACCCCCACCCTGGCCCTTTCCACTGTGTGGACTCTATGTGCAACCGAAAGGCTATAACTGGGACTGGGGAGCACGTTCTCTACAGGCTCTCTTGTTAAGTAAAGGGATATCATATCACAACAAGCTTGCAGCGCTACTATCAACAGAGACCAACCAATAGCTAATGTGTGACTCCTACTGTGTCTGTGCTCAGTGTGTCAGTGATTTGAAAGTCAGTGTGTCTTATTGCAGTTTCCCGGGTTTTATGAGAAGAGGACGGACAAAAACGCTAAGCCAAGTGGGGAACGGAAAGACTAGGAGACCGTTAGGAAGCATGGGCAGGATTTGACATTTTGGTACTTTAAACAGACGCTCTTATCCGGAGCGACTTACAGTCATTATTACAGACATGTAGAGACATGTAGAAAGCTGACAGTTTGACTTACAGGAAGAGGAGGATGCCAGTGTTGGCCATGGCATAAGCCAGTCCCAGGATTCCACTGCCCATGATAGCATTCCCCAGGTTGAACACAGACATGCCGAAAGACGTCTTTCCCTCAAACTGATCAAAACAAATACAACAATCTCAGATTCAGTTCATTCAATAATAATGTATAGCTGAAAAGTTCAGATTTCCTTACATTTCAAAATTCATGTTCTTGTCAAGTGCAATGTGACAAGCCGAATGTGTCATTAGCATAGTGTCTGCTTCCCAAATGGCACCCCATTGACACCCTATTCTCTACCCAGCTAGCACATAGTTTTCTGATAACCATATGTTTCTTAGAGCTTGGTGTGAGTGTGGTTGTCCTATGGTTATTTTACATACAACCTTTCAAGAATGTTCTGGGAATGGTGCAGGATAGTTGCTTGGCTTTGTAACATTCTCAGCACATTTAAGGAACTTTACACTAGGTAGCCTAGTGGTTAGAGTGTTGGACTCGTAACTGAAAGGTTGTTAGATCGAATCCCCGAGCTGACAAGGTAGAATTCTGTCGTTCTGCCCCTGAACAAGACAGTTAAAACACTGTTCCTAGGCCGTCATTGAAAATAAGAATTTGTTCTTAACTGACGTGCCTCGTTAAATAAAGGTAAAATAAATAAATGAAAATAAAAAAACAAGAGAACATTAGTAATGTGCAAATAATGTTCCAAGAATGTTATTGAAAAAAATATATATTCTGTTCTCAGCTTCAACAAAACTATCTATCCTTGATCTTGTGAGTTCAGGTATGTTAGCCTCGCCCACTAATTGGCCACACCTAATGTTAATTAATGCTTGTTTCCTTTGACATGGGGTCTGTTTGAATAGACTAAAATGAACAGTTTTGTACAAGTAAAAAAAAATATGGTATGCTAGTTCCATCCTGGTGGTACAGTGGACTAATTCCATGGATAGACAACAGAATATAGGTTTGAATCTTACTGATGCCGTGCCACAAGAAATAATTATTGTGATTGCATGACTAATGCCTAAGCAAATTAATTTCCATGTGTCCTATCTGTGCTTGGAGTTCAAGAATGTTGAAATCATTTTCTGTTTTACTGGTCAGGAAACGTATTGCTTCGTTCCCAGAACCAAAGGGAAACCAAAAAGTTATGTTCCCACAACTTCCAAGGAACCAAATGTGCTAGCTGGGTACACTCTTAGAAAAAAGGGTTCCAAAAGGGTTCTTCGTCTGTCCCCATAGGAGAACCCTTTTGGGTTCAGTTAGAACCATTTTGGTTTCCATGTACAACCCTCTGTAGAAAGGGTACTACATGGAACCAAAAAGGGTTCTTCAAAGGGTTATCCTATGGGCACAGACGAATTTAAAGAGTAATTGTCATGTAAAAAAATAAATAATAATAATCGAAAACCAGATGTTTTAGGCTTAGTTTTAGTGAAACACGTCAATTCTAGTCTTCATTTTGACAGTTTGTTGCAAAAGTGATATATTTGGTATTTTAGTAGTTAATCTAGCTCTTTTTTGGCCCTAGCGCATTGGTATTCAACTCTTGCCCCAAGAGGTCCGGAGTCTGCTGGTTTTCTGTTCTACCTGATAATTAATTGCACCCACCTGGTGTCCCAGGTCTAAATCAGTCCCTGATTAGAGGGAAACAATGAAAAAAAGCAGTGCAACTGCCTTTGAGGTCCTGAGTTGAGTTTGAGGGCCCTAGCGGTTCAACTCTACCATTAAAATCACCTTGAGAAGGTGCCTCTACGTCATCCCAAGGGAGGAATTCGGTATGAAATACACTCCCTTCTAGATATGCTGGGCGGTACCACTGTAGGCTCATTACACCACCTCAGGGCTTACTATAAAAGCCGGTGACAGTGCTCCTCATTTGGCAATGGTCTTGGTAAGTGGAGTGTGGCCAATATACTGTACATGATTCTTCCTTGACTTGACCACTGACGTTAAACTAAATTAAAAAGGCAGAAAGGCACATTTCTGAATATGTTTTTTTGCTTCCAGTTTCATGCACATCTATGTGCTTTAACAAAGACAAAAAGACATGTAGGCCATGAGCGACATCCATCATAACAAGAAATAGATGACAATTGTGGCCATGTCAACTTGTCATATGGGCTCGACATAGGGAATAGGGTGCCATTTGGGAAACAGCCCAGTGAGTAATGTTTCAGTTGTGGCGATAGTAAAGTCAGTCACACTAACATCTGTGAAGTGCATGGGCTTCTTCCCATCTTCGTTGGGCAAAAACTCCTCACTCTCCAGGATGCCATCAGGATCATCAAACCTGGACGAAACAGAAAAGGACATTACAATCGATAGTCACTAAAACCTGCACCTTAAAACGAGGGACTCAAGCTACACAGATAGAAGGGAGTTTCTTGTCAAAACAGTGGCAACGTGCTTCACTTAAAGGATTGTTTGTGTGGTAATGATGTTACATAGTCAGTGAGCCTACTAGATAGAGATTGTGTCTGTGTGACTGTATATCTGAAGTATAAACATACCTGGCATTTTGAGTACCATTTCTGTGTGGCAAACAAAGGATCCAAGGGCGACGATGGGACAAAAACAGGGCAAACATGCACTTAGGATATCAGTTATATTGTCTGTTCAGACGTCATTCACGGCGTATACACACTTCATCCTCATTGCTGATGTCATACACTTAGCAAGGAGGACTGGGCGAGCGAAACACAATTTGCATGGCGGAAATAGAAACAGGGTTTTAAGAGTTCTGTCTGTAAAATGGTGTCTGTGTTAGAGGGTAAGATACCCGCTTTTGGATAGAATCACGTGGATGAATATCAGGGTTGAAATTAGAATTTCAGTTTATTTCCAGAATTGATTGAATTGAAAAGGAATTGACCCCAAACCCTGATGAATACAGGCTCCTGTATTTTAGAAAAACACAGATGACATTTACAGACTGTTAAATGGGCTTTGGTTTCCATACTGGCAGGTAAATGATGACAACACATGACACGTTCACAGTTTAACACAACACAGCACAAAACCCATTACTCTCTCCAGTCTATTGGGCTGGGCACAACAGCAGGCTAAATGTCACCGCCCTTATGCAATAATAATATCAAAGCATCAGTTCAAAAACAATTGGAATGAAATTCATTGTATTGTATTGTATTGTTTCTGTGGTATAGAGGCACAAAGACAATCAGGTGAGTGTATAGAACTTTTCAGATGCTTATCAGACAGATATGCAAAGCCTTGATTCTGATTAGTTGTGGTTGTTGAACAATACAATTATGTGATAATGTGGGGCGACGCACAATTGGCATAGCGTCGTCCGGGTTAGGGAGGGTTTGGCCGGTAGGGATATCCTTGTCGCAGTATGTAAAAAAAATAAAAATAAAAATGTAATAAAAAATGGATGCACTCTACTGTGAGTCGCTCTGGATAAGAGCGTCTGCTAAATGACTAAAATGTTTAAAAAAATGTAAATAATAATGTATAGGTACAGCAAAAAGAAACTCACGTGTCTAATTCCTCTGGCATGGTCTTCATAGGCACATACTTGTCATCTCCTAGGTTGTGACCTTTCCCATTGGGCGAGCATCCCAAGATGCTCATCTCTGATTGGGCCGGCTCCATACTCTAGTCAGCAGTTATCCCAGAAGTCTGTTTGGCTCGTGTGGTGTGTGTACACTGGGTGTGGTCCTCTCAGTCAGCTCCCTCAGATACTGTATCTAGAGGAGAGAGACAGAACGTATTTCATTGACACAGATCCCATTGCTACTCTTCTGTCTTTCTTCTTGTGTTTCTACTGGATACGACCATTTGGGGACACTTGTGTGTGTTAATAGTGCATTTCTGTAAATACATCCAACTGAATTCCACAATACACCTGAACAGCGAGTCTCTCTCTGCTAATGACTATCTGGCTACTCTTATTTACACAGTAAACCTTTCACTTCAACACCCAAGATATGACCTGTTTCAAACACTTCCTACATACATTGGCTGTGTTTACACAGGAAGCCCATTTCTGAGCTGCCCTTACAAATATTTGCTATGGTACTTTTATTTATACCACGGTACAATTATGGTACTTTCACATATACTGTGGTATAATCTGAATCATGGACATGTACCATGGTTTTAGTCTTGAAGTATGATGGTACTACCATGGTACTGCCATTGTACCTAAGTATTACCATGGTATTGCATTTATACCAGGCAAAGATCTGAATCATGGAAATGTACCATGTTTTTAGCTTTAAGGTATGATGGTACTTCCATGAACCTATATAATACCATGGTATTGCATCATTTATACCATGGTATAGATGTGGATCATGGAAATACCATGGCTTTAACCTGCATTCTACATTCTTTTTTAATTTAACCTTTATTTAACTAGGCAAGTCAGTTCAGAACAAATTATTATTTACAATGACGGCCTGCCCCAGCCAAACCCTAACCCGGACGACGCTGGGCTAATTGTGCACCGCCCTATGGGACTCCCAATCACGGCCGGTTGTGATACAGCCTGGAATCAAACCAGGGTCTGTAGTGACACCTCTAGCACTGAGATGCAGTGCCTTAGACCGCTGGGCCACTCGGTAGCCTATGGTAACGCGCAACTATGATAAATGGTACCAAAAAATATTATATGGTACCATCTTTATTAATTGTTGTTTACTATGGTACAATGGCAGTATAATGCATTAAATAAATAAACCCACCAAGGTCAAAAGAGGTTGGTTGGTATTATACTGATGCATTTATATACCAGTATAGGCACGTTTCTGATAAGAGGCATTAGGCTGCCACTAGTTTGTCTGTAACATCAATGAAAAAGGGAATAGTTGCTGTCAAAAAAGGGGTAATACTTTCTGTATTAATAGTATTGTTTTTTGCTCATGTTTGGGTTCCCTGTATTGCCAACCAGAAGTGTGTGAGAATGTGAAATATACAGTATGGTAGCCTAACCTTTGCAAGCCTATGCTTTTCCACGGATTAAAGTATTTTGGTTTTTGTCCTCAGATAGAAGGAATAAATAGTATGAATTTTCTTATCAAAATAATGTGTAGAACACATTACAGACATTACATAATCGTTCTTGACCCCGTTTCACACTGGCTATTTTGGCACTGTGTTTATGGGACTAACCCTGAAAAGTCAGTGCTAACCCTGCTCTGGAGCAGAGCCAGCTAGCCCTGGGCTAAGGATGGCGCTAGCTTACTTTAGAATGTGTAAGTATGAACACTCGTTTAGGAGGCTCTTAGCCCTGGACTAATGTGCAGTGTGAACACGCCTAAGGAGTCATTTGAACGAGAGAGACAACTGAAAACTGAAGAGAGAAGCACCAGATAAAACTATTATTTTAAACCTTTTATAAAGTGAGTGAGCGAGTTATAAAGCATAGGATATGAAACACCAAGTTAAGCAGAGTGATAATATATTATTGTAATTTTTTTTATGATGTTTTGATAGTTTAATTCATTTATAAGAGTCCGTTACTCAACACAAATGCTTTCACTCAACACAAATGCTTTGTTTGTAAATGAGTGTTGGAGTACGCCCCTGGCTATCCGAAAAAAATATATTTAAAAAATATGGTGCCATCTGGTTTGCTTAATATAAAGACTTTGAAATGGTTTATACTTTTACTATTACTTTTGATTCTTTAGTATATTTTAGCAATTTGTTTACTTTTGATATTTGAGTATATTTAAACCCAAATACTTTTAGACTTTTACTCAAGTAGTATTTTACTGGATGACTTTCACTTTTACTTGAATAATTTTCTATTAAGGTATCTTTACTTTTACTCAAGTATGACAATTGTGTACTTTTCCCACCACTGCCTACGCTTTGCCATTGCAGAGCGAGAAGTCAATGTTGCATTATGTGAGTACCATATACTATGTTTTTGGTCACTTTACCTGAAAAATAGTGGGACACAGACAATCATGATAATACATTGGAAACAACTACCATACTTTCATGTTTCACTACATGCTGCTAGTACAAAACCATGGTATTTTTTTCATTGTACTATCAAGGTACATTTTTGTAAGGGTGATCACGAGGTTCAAACCAAACCATCTGTTGAACAGTTAATCAAATGACAACCCGGGCTATTTACATTGACCCCCTTTATTATGTATGTATTTATTTTACTTTATTTTTTGACTGTCTTGCACACACACACACACACACACACACACACACACACACACACACACACACACACACACACACACACACACACACACACACACACACACACACACACACACACACACACACACACACACACACTCCAACACACACACACACATGCATATTGATGCTATTGATGCACACACACATATAAACGCTTTCACACCCTTCACATATACTGCTGCTACTATGTTTATTATTCTGAACAAAAATATGAATGTAAAGTGTTGGTCCCATGTTTCATGAGCTGAAATAAAAGACCCCAGAAATGTTCCATACGCACAAAAAGCTTATTACTCTCAAATCATTTTGTGCACAAATTTGTTTACATCTCTGTTAGTGAGCATTTCTCCTTTGCCAAGATAATCCATCCACCTGACAGGTGTGGCATATCAAGAAGCTGATTAAACAGCATGATCATTATACATGTGCACCTTGCGCTGGAGACAATAAAAGGTCACTCTAAAATGTGCAGTTTTGTCACATAACACAATGCCATAGACGTCTCAGGTTTTGAGCAAGTGTGCAATTGGCATACTGACCGCAAGAATGTCCACCAGAGCTGTTGCCAGATAATTTAATGTTAATTTCTCTACCATAAGCCACCTCCAACGTCTTTTTAGAGAATTTGGCATTATGTCCAACCGGCCTTACAACCGCAGGTCACGTGTAACACTCCAGCCCAGGACCTCCACATATAGCTTCTTCACCTGCGGGATGGTCTGAGATGAACCACCGGGACAGCTGATGTAATTGTGGGTTTGCACAACCAAAGTATTTCTGCACAAACTGTCAGAAACCATCTCAAGGAAGCTTATCTGCGTGCTCGTCGTCCTCACCAGGGTCTTGACCTGATTGCAGTTCGGCGTCGTAACCAACTTCAGTGGGCAAATGCTCACTTTCAATGGCCACTGGCACGCTGGAGAAGTGTGCTCTTCACAGATGAATCCCAGTTTCAACTGTACCAGGCAGATGGCAGACAGTGTGTATGCCGTTCTGTAGTTGAGCGGTTTGCTGATATCAATGTTGTGAACAGAGAGCCCCATGGTGGCGGTGGGGTTATGGTATGGGCAGGCATAAGCTACGGACAGCCAACACCACTGAATTTTATCGATGACAATTTGAATGCACAGAGATACCGTGACGAGATCCTTAGGCCCATTGTCGTGCCATTCATCCGCCGCTATCACCTCATGTTTCAGCATGATAATGCAAGGCCCAATGTTGCAAGTATCTGTACACAATTCCTGGAAGCTGAAGATGTCCCAGTTTTTCTATGGCCTGCATACTCACCAGACATGTCACCCATTGAGCATGTTTGGGATATTCTGGATCGACGTGTACGACAGCGTGTACCAGGTCCCTCCAATATCCAGCAACTTTGCACAGCCATTGAAGAAGAGTGGGACAACATTCCAAAGGCCACAATCAACAGCCTGATCAACTAGATGCGAAGGAGATGTGTCGCGCTCCATGAGGCAAATGGTGATCACACCAGATACTGACTGGTTTTCTGATCCACACCCCTACCTTTTTAAAAAGTTATCTGTGACCAACAGATGCATATCTGTATTCCCAGTTATGTGAAATCCATAGATTCGGGCCTAATTTATTTATTTCAATTGATTGATTTCCTAATATGAACTGTAACTCAGTAAAATCGTTCAAATGGTTGCATGTTGCGTGTATATTTTTGATCAGTGGTATATATCCTGATTGCTTAGTCACTTTTACCCCTACCTACACCTCAACTACCTCGTACCCCTGCACATTGACTCGGTACTAGTACTCCTTGTGTATAGCCTCGTTACTATTATTTTATTGTGTTACTATTTCCTTTTTTATTTAGCAAATATTTGTCTTACTTAACTCTGCATTGTTGGGAATGGGCTCTTAAGTAAGCATTTCATGGTAAAGTCTGCACCTGTTGTATTCGGCGCATGTGACCAATAACAATTATTTAATTATGTGCGGGAGTTAACTTTTCTACGATGACGGTGTAGTTACTCCCCACTGGGTTGCATGACCTCAGTGACACCGATTTAACCCATTTCCAATTTCCTCTGTGAGATCAGAGGCCCCCCGGAGGAGCCCGTTCCACAGACAATGGGTTGTTGTTGTTATCTAGCTGCTTCCTGGGAGAAGACAGCAGCCCCATTGTGTCACCACAACAAGTGTCAGCCTGCCCGGCAGAGCATCTTTAGCCACAGCTCTCCACACAGCTGGTAATGGATCACCCACCACCACTCCAGTTTTAAAGTGAACATTACAATATGTGATTAACATAAGGAAACTGAGCCACAGTGAGGTTCATTGGAGACCTTGAATGTCTCTGAGCGGCTTCGAAATGAGGGACATGCGAGTAAAGGTTCAAATGTAACATCACTCATTAATTCGAATCTGAAAGGTTGCAAAAGATCAATCTTTCATCTTTCCTCTCTGCCTTGGTGGGGTGCAGTGCTGCCTGGCAGGAGCTGGATCAAGCAGTGAGGAGATAGATCCAGGATTTATTCTATCAAAGGTTATTAAAGATCAGATGAGTCAGCAGAAGGTCAGCTGTATATGTTATACCTGAGTCTATTTAGGCCCCGTTTTATATCCATGGCCTTGGCTGATGATCTAGGACACTGGCAGACCACACTTTTTGGAAGACGTGACATGGTCAGTTCAGGGTCAAAGAATAGACGACACCCAATTTCCACTAGACAGATAAACACAGACAAAGAGCGAGACACACAGAGAATACACATGGACTGTACCTATCCCCTTGTGGGTGAGAAGTAGTCTATGGAATGTGTAGTGCTAAGATCTCCCTCAATAATAGCATATTGCTTCTGCTGAGTTGCTAGGCCACTTTAGTGTCCCTGGGGACAGAAATAACATTATAGTTGAGTTCAAGTTCAAGATATATTATCCCACTACATCAAATACACTCTAATTACCAAAGTATCCTCATCTGTCATTTTGAGCATGGGAATATTAAAGCAATGTTTATTATCCGACCTGTCACTGTCTGAATTTGTTTCAGAACGTTTTACTGTATCTCAGGCTTCTGTAGACTCTCTCATACTGCTGTCTCTCTTGCTCTGCACCTTTAGCCCCCAGTCTCTGTATGGCCACTGTGTGCATTTCCTGTTTCTATACTTTATTTGGCACATTTTCTCTTCTCATTCACTTCCTCAATGCTCTCTGGCTACAGATGCGGTTCTCATTGTCAGGCCCAATGTAAATATTTGAATACGTATGGAGTTTATTTCCCAACGTAAACACTGTATTAAATGAAAATGATATGATTGGATAGGGGTGTTAAGTCAGGAAGATCCCAGTACATGCATTTATTACCGTTGCACTAATGGAGTAGCGTCCATTCTTTACAACCGTAATCATTGACTATGGCTTATAAAAGCAACACGTTCCTTTCTCTGTGACTCATTGTTAGTAAGTACATCGTAATTGATTTTCTGAATCATACAAGCGTTTGCCATAGGCTTTTCTGAATCAATTTCAATCATGTTGTCCCATTGGATTTGGTGAATTGTTCCCAGAAAGCTCTGCACTCTGGAGAATATGAACGCACATGGAATCATTATGTGTGTGTATTTATAGAGCAGCTGGCTGTACAACCTGTCTATGTCCTTTACTTGTAGTCCTCTTGTTACTGAGATGGGTCCAACGGTAAGACGTCTCACAGAATCCACTTGTTAGAAGAGTCCACTTCCATCTTTACACAGTCAGACACACACACATCTTTCAATGTTCGTGTATTTATCTTGGGTTGTTATAACCCCTTATTTACGCTGTACTGTATGTGTCACTGTGCCCGCCCTACCCAACCCAATCCAACACACAGACCAGGAGTGTATTTACTAGGAACCAAACCGAAGCAAACAGCTGAAACGTGAAGGGACTAACTTAAACTTGTCTAATAAGCCATTTTTTATTGTTGTACTTTTTACCCCTTTTTCTCCCCAATTTCGTGATATCCAATTGGTAGTTGCAGTCTTGTCCCATCGCTGCAACTCCAATACGGACTCGGGAGAGGCGAAGGTCGAGAGCCATGCATCCTCCGAAACACAACCCTGCCAAGCCACACTGCTTCTTGACACACTGCTCGCTTAACCCGGAAGCCAGCCGCACCAATGTGTCAGAGGAAACAGCGTACAACTGGCGACACGAGTCAGTGTGCATGCACTCGGCCGGCCAGTTGCTAGAGCACGGTGGCACAAGGACATCCCGGCCGGCCAAACCCTCCCCTAACCCGGACGACGCTGGGCCAATTGTGCGCCGCCTTATGGGTCTCCCGGTCACGGCCGGCTGCAACACAGTCTGGGATCGAACTCGAGTCTGTAGTGATGCCTCTAGCACTACGTAGCAGTGCCTTAGACTACTGCGCCACTCGGGAGGCCCCAGACATGCTTGTTTTAGTTGCAAAACGTTTTCTGTTGGAAGATGTTTTACTAGTATTCTACAATGGCATCCCTGAGTTTACTCCTGTTAAGCAGGGGGGAATGAAGGTGAGTGGGGACCATTAGTGGCCGTGGGTAGCTTCTGTTTTTACACCAAAGTCAACATAGTTAATCAGCCAGTATTGACCTGCTCTGGTGACTTGTAAAACACTTTCACCGGCTCTGGTGACACACAGAGCCACATGGCATAACAAACAAACATCAGCAGCACCCTGCCATACAGCTGCTGCTGACCCTGGGAGAGGAACAGAGTGAGAGGAGGAGGCCATATTAGTAAGACAGGGCCAGGCCGCTGATGCCTACAACCATAGAAAGCCCAAGTTTAGGTGACTTAGTCCTGTCAAGCAGCAAAGACACACCATCAACGGCCTGTAATCTTCATATGAGGCAGGTTTAGAATTATACTTTAGTGTAAGACTTGCCCGGGGGAAGTCAAGTCAGTTAAGAACTAATTATTATTTACAATGACGGCCTACCCCGGCCAAACACTCCCCTAACCCGGGCGACGCTGGGCCAATTGTGCGCCACCCTATGGGACTCCCGATCACGGCTGGTTGTGATACAGCCCAAGATCGAACCCGGGTCTATAGTGACACCCTGTGATGCAGTGACTTAGACCGCTGCGCCACTCAGGATACCCTAACTATATTGATACAGGCATCAACTGCTGTCTCTGCATTACTGCATGTGTTCAGGTTTTTGAAGCTCCTGTCCCAGATGTCTTAAATAGCCAGCAATACCTTCTGACATACTATACCATGTACCACATCCGCTTCAGGAGGGGTGTGCATTCCACACCATGCTCCTCATCCACTTCTACAGGCAGGGGACGGTTGGGGCCCGTTGGGGGTGTTTGGGGGTGGTTGGAGGGCAGTGGGGGGGGTGGGGTGTTTTCCTATAACACACGCCTGCCCTCACCCCAGTATGTATCTCCATCTACAGAGGGTATGACCACACGTGTCACACCATGCTACACAGCAGGGTCATCCTTTAACCTACGGTTCCATGGTGCTGTTATGTAACCCATTAGCCACACAAACACCTGAGAGCTCCTTGTTGCCGTCTCAATCTGACTCAAAATAACCCCCTTGAAAAGTGTTGCCAGTTGTGAGGTGAGTAAAAACAGGCTGAGTGGAAGGAAGCATTTTCGCCAACCTATTTTTCACTGTCCGTCAGCTCTATTAGTGTACAGCGGATCCTATAGCCATCCTCAATGTGACTGACCTTACTATAAACACCTTGTCCCCTAGCCACATCTGTCTGGAAAACACTTCAGCGTGTTAGCTTTTTCCATTCTTTATTCTATGACTTGGTTGATGTCTTAATCTTAACCCATCAGTGTAGCATGCTGTCAATTTAGTTCCATTCTCTTGAACTCAGAGTCTCCATCTGTTGGCCAGGGGGAGGGAAACAGGGCGGGCACAGAGCCGGAGCAGGCAGTGGGCACATGTGGAGAGATGCCCACTGCCCAGTCCGTGTGTCGGTATGTCAGGAGCAGCCACCACAAGATACCAGCACAGACAGCCTGGAAGTGCTCGCTTGTCACAACACAACTGATTGGCTCAAATGCATTAACTTTTAACAAGGTACACACCTGTTAATGGAAATGCATTCCAGGTGACTACCTCCCGAAGCTGGTTGAGAGAATGCCAAGAGTGTGCAAAGCTGTCATCAAGGCAAAGGGTGGCTACTTTGAAGAATCTGTTTGTTTAACACTTTTTTGGTAACTACATGATTCCATATGTGTTATTTCATAATTTTGATGTCTTCACTATTATCCTACAATGTAGAAAATAGTAAAAATAAAGAAAAACCCTTGAATGAGTAGGTGTGTCCAAACTTTTAACTGGTACTGTATGTACACTGAACAAAAATAGAAGACCTCCGCTATACATAGAATCTCTCTGTGACCGCCGATAACTTCAGTACAAAATAAGTTTCCAATGTCTTTGCACTTGATACAAACAAGTGACATATAACAATATGCTTCAAATAAAAACCGAGATGACTGCATTAAAATATTAACAGTAGGCCAGGGGTACTCAACTCTTACCCTATGAGGTCCAGAGCCTGCTGGTTTTCTGTTCTACCTGATAATTAATTGCACACCTGGTGTCCCAGGTCTAAATCAGTCTCTGATTAGAGGGGAACAATGAAAAAATGCAGTGGAACTGGCTTCGAGGTCCAGTGTTGAGTTTAAGGGCAGTAGGCTATAAGCCTATTACATGTTCAATAATTTTTATTGTAAATAAGAATAGAATATGTTTGTAAAAGTGTTTAGAAACATATTATATTAAAAATGACCCCAAAATGACAATACATTAGTTACCATTAATTTCTATTGGCCACAATATAATCTTGTTTTTCATAGTTGTTCACTAGTTTGTTACCTTGTAATTAAGAAAAAGTGGAACAAAAATGTTGGCTGAGAGAACCCAAAGAAGTGTGCATGGGGATACATACACAGAGAGCACGGCAAAGTGGACTGAATCTAGCGACAGAGCCGGCGGGAACGGGGTGCCTCTGTGCCATGAGCAGTCAGTCCACGTTGAGATATAGAGCTGATAATCTCAAGTGCAGCTGTTCCACTCAGTTACACCACATCTCATCAAATTCAGCCACGTCAGGCGACAATCGTTATAGCTTGCTGGAAACCATTGAAATGCACTGAAGCCGCGGTGATATTTGATATGTAACACAGTGGTCCCACTGTAATGGAAAACCATGATACTTTCCATAGACCATTAGATAGAATGGTGTAATGACACACCCCCTAATGGCTAAAGCTCTGTGACAGCACACTGTATAGAACGTGAAGTCTACACGCAGTAGGTTTAGAAAAGGCAGAGCGTCATAAGACTATCCCTAGAATAGGGATGCCTAGTCAGTTGCACAACTGAACGTATTCAACCTCAAAAACCAAGCAGACACAGAGCAACCAAAGCATTTTCAAACACGGTAAAAACAAAACACGTGAAAATGGTTTGACGCAAATTAACCCCTTCCTTTCCAAACCTGGTGAAGCAAAGCCAACGCAAACCATTTAGTGATGCAAACTCCCCCTCTCCTCAATGGTCTGGTTCGGACATAGAGCCAAAACCAATTTCGCAGGCACAAGAAAATCCCTCAGCCCGAGGGAGTCGTGAGGAAAACATTGAAACATTGTTCTTGGAAGCAACAGGGGCAAAATGTCAACTTACTGCAAAGTGAGTAACCAACCTACATGAAAGGACAGGTACGCAAAATAAAATGTCAGTGGCACTGAAATAAACACATACCCAGCTGAGAATTCTTATGAAGGAAATAAACCTCCCGAGCTGACTTCATTATAGAGGTTACATAGAGGGAACATTGCTCTAAGTAACAGCTTGGTAACAGAGTGTTAGCCACAGAGCCACTTTGCAATTAGGCTCCAGGCGCTACTTCGCTTCTCCTGACACTTGAGGCACAACTTTGGGTCTGAGCCCAGGTCAGGATGGCTCCATTGGCTCTGCTTACACTTGTGACTTCACAAGCTACTAGTGATGTGCAGTTTGCGAACAATTCATTCTTTATGAAAGACTCCTTACTGACTGGAGAGTTATGATTTATTTTTCTGACGGACTCGTTGAATTTAGTCGTTCATTTGACCTGCTAGTGCTGGCCGCAATGAGTCCTACAGCAGGATTAATCATGCTCCTCCAGGCTCAGCGGCTCCAGAGACATGCTCCAACCACCAAGTGCCAACTGTCTGTAATATGCGTGCAGGGAAATAGATCATGAGCATAAAGAAGAAAAATACCTGCTTAGAACTGATAATTGATCACATGTTGCAAGAATAAATTAAATGAATTGCCAATTGAATGTTATGATGGGACACAGCTTTGTAGAACCAAAACATACACAGCCTCTGCTCAACAAACTCGAGAACAAATCGTTTTGGGGGCTGTTGTTCGCGAACAACTTTGCTTATCAGCCTCGCGGCAGTCAAGCAATGTATTCCGTCAACAGTCGCTCACAATTTAGTTCAATTGTGGCCACAACTAGACCTTGTTAATTTTGTCATTCTTTATTTAACCTTTATTTAACTAGACAAATCAGTTAAGAACAAATTCTTATTTACAATGACGGCCTACACCAGCCAAACCCTAACCAGGACGACGCTGGGCCAATTGTACGCCACCCTACGGACTGATCACGGCCGGTTGTGATACAGCCCAAGGTCGAACCAGGGTCTGTCGTTTGAAATGTATTAAGAAATAATCGTATTTGTATGCCAAGCAATGAACACTTGTACCTTGTTTAAAGCACACGTTTACGAGTCTATCACAAATGACAGCTCAAATAAGTCCCATATGGTGAACGACATGTGAACGAGAGGCTAGTTCATCGTTCACCGGTAGGGGGGTCCTGAGTGCTCTGGGCATTACTGACTCTAATGAAAAAAAATTGTCAAAATATTATTTATTTTAACTGAAATTCCCATCACTACAAACTACAGATGTAGGATCTTAATTTGATCACCCTGTTGCAGGAAATCTAAAACTTGTAGTATATTTAAAATGGCTTCCGAAGTTTGTAATTTGAAATGTTGGACTTATTTTTCCCTTACGAAAAATGTATCAACCCACACAAAATTTGCCATTAATTATAAATCGACATAATAATTCACATTTCACATTGACTTTTCACTGCGCAACACTCTGATTTACTCCCCTTATTCAAAGCCACTGTCAGAATAAACACCTGCATCCATTACAGTGGTTGTTGTGTTTTAATGAACAGATACAGGTAAGTGACAAAATAAGGGAAACACCAACATAAAGTGTCTTAATATTGCATTGGTCCACCACGGGCCAGAACAGCTTCAATGCACCTTGACATAGATTCTACAAGTGTTTGGAACTCTATTGGAAGGATGCGACACCATTCTTCAACGAGAAATTCCATCATTTGGTGTTTTGTTGATGGTGGTGGAAAACGCTGCCTCAGGCAGCCGCTCCAGAATCTCCCATAAGCGTTCAATTGGGTTAAGATCTGATGACTGAGACGGCCATGGCAGATGGTTTACATCGTTTTCATGCTCATCAAACAATTCAGTGACCACTCGGGGCATTGTCATCCAAAGAATTGACAGACTCCAGCCACCCAAGCCATAGACTGTTCTCTCTGCTACCGCACGGCAAGCGGTACCAGTGCACCAAGCTTTGAACCAACAGGACCCTGAACAGCTTCTACCCCCCCGTACTGGGGTAGAAGCTGTTACTCGGTACTGGAACTCTCTGTATATAGCCATGGTATTTTTATTTGTTATTGTTATTTATTCCCCGTGTCACTATTTCTATTTTATATTTGCATTTTTGTATATTTTCTTTTACTCTGCATTGTTGGAAAAGGACCCGTAAGTAATCATTTCACTGTTAGTCTACACCTGTTGATAATGAAGCATGTGACAAATAACATTTGATTTGAGCCATGGTAGACAAAACAATGGCCTGGCCAGCATTTTTATACATGACCCTAAGCATGTTAATGGGATGTAAATTCAGTAGCGGTGTGTGGGTAAAATCACTGAGGAAGCCAAGCCAGTAAAAAAGCCATTTTACAACCTACAGTATGTTGTGATATTTGTTTGCTCTATAACTCATTGGTTCATACGCCACCGTGACATACAGTAAGGCCGTGACAACAAAAAGACAACAGTGACACAGTGGCGGGATAAAGTCAACTACACATACGTTTGTTTCATCACAAAACCGGAGAACAACATCTGTCCGGTGAAGTCCACAAAGCAAATATTGCACGTAACAAACAGTTATATCACCTGCAGTATGGTCAAGCAAGTTAACGTTTGACAGTTTACTAAACAACTACTGATTTAGAACCACAGAGGTACCGCAAGTCAACACAAAGACAACGGGAGCACTGCCTCCGCAATTCCAGCAACATTTCAACTTAAACCTTTAAACATCAAATAAACAAGGCTATATGCTTTGTTTAATATATTGAAAACAAATTTAAAGATAGAACAACAAAAAATGTGTCCAATCAATTGCGCTAAATATTATGTGTCTGTCCATGGCAAGGATTTCTGTCTGTATGTGTGTGCATGCGCAAGTAAATATTTTTTTAAACTCACGCTACTTGTAGACTAGTTGAATGCCAATGCCATGCTCCTCTCTTTCATGTTGGCAAAACGGTCAATGGCTCATTCAGTACACTTTTTTTGTGTTAAATTATAGGCTACCTAGCTAAAATGCTTGCCAGCCTAACTTGCTTGCATGGGTAACAATGAACCCGCTAAGTTAGCTAGCTAGTTAACGTGAGACTACTAGGCTACATCTAGGCTACATACTGAACTTCAATCGTCTCAGGCCAGTGGCACAATACATTAATTTATGGTTAGATCTGAATTGTCGTCATAATCATTGGCCTGTAAAGAGAATTAAGTCAAAACCACAAGTACAAATCCCCATCTCCATCCATGGCTTAAGAAAGGGCAGATTTAGCAAGCTAGCTACTGCAGGACATCAACACAAGCAGACCAGAAACAGACACGTTTCTCTGAAAATGACTTTTTGCTTAGGAATTTATTTGATTGGTGTGAAGCCAAATCCAAACTGGCCTCCCTTGGAGGCATTTTGCTACACCAGGGCAACCCACAGTTGCCTAAATCTTTTATAAAAAATGTTATCAAGGGAGACCAAATGCTTGCTGGCATCAATCAATCAAATGCTACGGCGGCAACATGTTATAATCTATTGGTCCAGACAGAATCCGATACATGGGCTACACATACTGAGAGAGAGGGGCGCTGTTTCCCTCGCTTGGATGATTTCTCCGGTCAGATTCAGCCACTTGAGAATTGACGGACTATTTTGGGAAGCCTGGCTTCCCTTGGCATCAATGAATACATGCCACTGTGTAAATTGCTTAATTAACTCAGGAACCACACCAGTATGGAAGCACCTGCTTTCAATATACTTTGTATACCTCATTTACTCAAGTGTTTTCTTTATTCTGGCAGTTACCTGTACATCAGAATTTATTGTACAGCAGCAGCCAGGAAAAGAAAGTGAGTGTCTCTGTGAGTCTCCAGAAAGGCTCTTTAGAGCTGATGGATACATCAGCAGTTATCTTGTTAGTTTTTCACCATGGAAGATCATGATGATCTTATCAAAATATCAGTACTACAGTCCTGTAACGAGAATTATACAGTTATAACTATCAGCATTTCTTCCTTTGGCTATGGCATTCCATGGTATCGTTTGTGATATTCTGGGATGGAAACCTCAACAGGTCATTACAGTACAACTCCAGTCAAACACCAGCAGCCATTTCAATATTGCTATATTGTAATTATTTCGCCACTATGGCCTATTTATTGCCTTACCTCCCTTATCTTACCTCATTTGCACACACTGTATATAGACTTTTTCTATTTTATTATTGACTGTATGTTTGTTTATTCCATGTGTAACTCTGTGTTGTTGTTTGTGTCGCACTGCTTTGCTTTATCTTGGCCAGGTCACAGTTGTAATGAGAACTTGTTCTCATCTAGCCTACCTAGAAAAAATACTGTATAGTGACCCTATAAGTGGCTGGAACAATACATTAAAAACATCAACAAAGACTGTCCTGTGAGTTGAACTACATTACCGTTCAAAGTTTGGGGTCACTTAGAAATGTCCTTGTTTTCCACAAAAACATACATGAAATGAGTTGCAAAATGAATAGGAAATATAGTCAAGACGTTGACAAGGTTATAAATAACAATTTTTTATTGGAATAATAATTGTGTCCTTCAAACTTTGCTTCGTCAAAGAATCCTCCATTTGCAGCAATTACAGCCTTGCTGACCTTTGGTATTTTAGTTGTCAACTTGTTGAGGTAATCTGAAGAGATTTCCCCCATGCTTCCTGAAGCACCTCCCACAAGTTGGATTGGCTTGATGGGCCCTTCTAAGTATTATACGGTCAAGCTGCTCCCACAACAGCTCAATAGGGTTGAGATCCGGTGACCGTGCTGGCCACTCCATTATAGACAGAATACCAGCTGACAGCTTCTTCCCTAGATAGTTATTGCATAGTTCGGAGCTGTGCTTTGGGTCATTGTCCTGTTGTAGGAAGAAATTGGCTTCAATTAAGTGCCGTCCACAGGGTATGGCATGGCGTTGCAAAATGGAGTGATAGCCTTCCTTCTTCAAGATCCCTTTTACCCTGTACAAAGCTCCCACTTTACCACCACCAAAGCACCCCCAGACCATCACATTGCATCCAGCATGCTTGACAGATGGCGTCAAGCACTCCTCCAGCATCTTTTCATTTTTTCTGCGTCTCACGAATGTTCTTCTTTGTGATCCGAACACCTCAAACTTAGATTCGTCTGTCCATAACACTTTTTTCCAATGTTCCTCTGTTCAGTGTCTGTATTCTTTTACCCATCTTAATCTTTTATTTTTATTGGCCAGTCTGAGATATGGCTTTTTCTTTGCAACTCTGCCTAGAAGGCCAGCATCCCGGAGTCGCCTCTTCACTGTTGACGTTGAGACTAGTGTTTTGCGGGTACCTTTTAATGAAGCTGCCAGTTGAAGACTTGTTAGGCATCTGTTTCTCAAACTAGACACTCTAATGTACTTGTCCTCTTGCTCAGTTGTGCACCGGGGCCTCCCAATCCTCTTTCTATTCTGGTTAGTGCCAGTTTGTGCTGTTCTGTGAAGGGAGTAGTACACAGCGTTGTACAAGATCTTCAGTTTCTTGGCAATTTCTCGCATGGAATAGCCTTCATTTCTCAGAACAAGAATAGACTGACGAGTTTCAGAAGAAAGTTCTTTATTTCTGGCCATTTTGAGCCTGTAATCGAACCCACAAATGCTGATGTTCCAGATACTCAACTAGTCTAAAGAAGGCCAGTTTTATTGCTTCTTTAACCAGAACAACAGTTTTCAGCTATGCTAACTTAATTGCAAAAGGGTTTTCTAATGGTCAATTAGCCTTTTAAAATTATAAACTTGGATTAGCTAACACAACGTACCATTGGAACACAGGAGTGATGGTTGCTGATAATGGGCCTCTGTACGCTTATGTAGATATTCCATTAAAAATCAGCCGTTTCCAGCTACAATAGTCATTTGCAACATTAACAACGTCTACATTGTATTTCTGATCAATTTGATGTTATTTTAATGGACAAAACATGTGCTTTTGTTTCAAAAACAAGGACATTTCTAAGTGACCCCAAACTTTTGAACGGAAGTGTATGTTAATACAGAATGTGACAAGGTCAGATCTGAAGGGGGCCTGTCTGGCCCAGATAGAGAAAGGATTGGGATAAGAATAAACTCCACTTTAACGGAGCCGGATGCTTGGCTCAAACAGAACTATTCACAGGGCTTTTCACTTCAAGACTGACAGGAGAGCACAGCTGGGCCCCTTTCCCATCCAGTCTGGTCCCCAGCCACCCACCAATCACATCTTGAATACTGAGCCAGGTCAACCAATCATCTACTCCAGTGGTCACCAACCGGTCGATCGCGAGGCATTCCTAGTCGATCATCAAACAATTCTGTATTATTATTTTACCTTTTAGCGCTGTTGGCGGTAGGTGCACGTGATTCAGCTACCCTAGCACCGGGATGACAAAGTGTTTCCATTTTTAACCATTTCATGTGTCTGAAGGTATAACTCTGTAAACCCGGCAGGCCCAGAGAGCAAATCAAGTGCACCTATAGGCCTACCGCTGGGCAATCAAATAGCTCAGACCACCGTGTCTGCACAGTTTTCCCGAGCCATAGGCTGTAAAAAGAAGCCTTGAGCGCACAGCAAAATTGATACTGTGAGATTTCAAAACATTTAAAACCTTGACTTGACAGAGACTCAATGAATACAACAAAGAGCTGCTGTTTTTATAAGTAAGTTCATGTTTAAGTTGTTATTCAACACTGTCAACACTTTGTTCAACAATTTTATAAGCCATAAAATGCTTGTTCTCCCTACTTCCACTCACACTACAACCAGCACTGAATGAGTACAGCAAAGTGTTCCGATAAGCTTGCGTTGTTATTAATATCAAGGAATATTTCACTTTCTCTGGTCATATGAATAACAACATGAATTGGTGCATGAGGCAGAAATAATGCAGTGCGACTTGAGTTTCGCCATCAGCTGGAAGACTGTGTCCCCTTTCCACAGCGGAGGGAAGGTTAGACAGCCTCACCGATGCAGACTCAATGCTGCTCTCTCCCTTCCTCCCTCCCCTCAGACTGACCATCAGATGCAGGCCATCAGTCCAGTAAAATAAAATAAAAGCTAATTATAACGCTCACTCAGTTGTGCCTCACAAGTAATACAACAAATGATATATTACCAGTGTGATCATATACCTAGAATTTGGAAATAATTTCTACATTATCTGAGAAGAACAACATTGGCAGGGCAATTCAAGCATAGCCAAAATGCTGTGATAATGAATTGGGCCTATAGCCTACCAACAAGCTCTCACAGTCTCAGGTCAGAATTAGATGTTCATCCATGTTTCTTAAACGTCACATTTCGAAGTTGTTCCAAACGTCAAATTTTGAAGTGTTTAAGGGGAGTTTAGGCATTAACTCTAAATGGTTACTTCTTATGGCTGGGGGCAGTATTGAGTAGCTTGGATGAATAAGGTGCCCAGAGGTGCCCAGAGTAAACTGCCTGCTCCTCAATCCCAGTTGCTAATATATGCATATTATTAGTATATGTGGATAGAAAACACTCTGAAGTTTCTAAAACTGTTTGAATGATATCTGTGAGTATAACAGAACTCATATGGCAGTCAAAAACCTGAGAAAAAATCCAACCAGGAAGTGAGAAATCTGAGGTTGGTCAATTTTCAACTCAGCCCCTATTGAAGATACAATGGGATATTGGTCATGTTGCACTTCCTAAGGCTTCCACTAGATGTCTACCGTCTTTAGAAACTTGTTTGATGCTTCTACTGTAAAGGGGAGCTGAATGAGAGGGGATTGAGTCAGAGGTCTGGCAGAGTGCCAGGAGCTGGTCATGCGCATTCACATGAGAGGGAGCTCCCGTTCCATTTGCTTTTTCTGAAGACAAAGGAATTCTCCGGTTGGAACATTATTGAAGATTTATGTTAAAAACTAGTGAACGCGCTTCGTGAGTTTTGATTTGTTTACCAAACGCGCTAACAGAAGTTGCTATTTGGACATGAATGATGGACATTATCGAACAAATCAAACATTTATCGTGGAACTGGGATCCCTGGGAGTGCATTCTGATGAAGATCATCAAAGGTAAGTGACTATTTATAATGTTATTTCTGACTTCTGTTGACTGCACAATATGGCGGATATCTTTTTGTCTTGTTTGGGCTCTGAGCGCCGACCTCAGATTATTGCATGGTTTGCTTTTTCCGTAAAGCTTTTTTGAAATCTGACACAGCGGTTGCATTAAGGAGAAGTTTATCAAAAGTTCCATGCATAACACTTGTATTTTCATCAACATTTATTATGAGTATTTCTGTAAATTGATGTGGCTCTCTGCAAAATCACCGGATGTTTTGGAACTACTGAACATAACGCGCCAATGTATACTGAGATTTTTTTATATAAATATGAACTTTAACGAACAAATGTGTAACATGAAGTCCTATCAGTGTCATCTGATGAAGATCAACAAAGGTTAGTGATTAATTTTATCTCTATTTCTGCTTTTTGTGACTCCTGTCTTTGGCTGGGAAAATGGCTGTGTTTTTCTGTGATTTGGCGGTGACCTAACATAATCGTTTGTGGTGCTTTCGCTGTAAAGCCTTTTTGAAATCGGACACTGTGGTGGGATTAACAACAAGATTACCTTTAAAATGGTATAAGATACTTGTATGTTTGAATATTTGTAATTATGAGATTTCTGTTGTTTGAATTTGGCGCCCTGCACTTTCACTGGCTGTTGTCATATCGATCCCGTTAATGGGATCACAGCCATAAGAAGTTTTAAGGCAAGGGTTAACGTTTGGGATAGGCTAAAACAAAAATCTCAAAAACAACTTTCTATTGCTGGATTCAAACACATGCAACCTTTTGCACCAGAGGCAGATGCTTACACCCATCCACATCCACAACACTCTAGCAAAACAAAAACCTACTTGAATGTAACATCGCTCACTGTTGCCCCTAGTGGCCAATTTCCAAGTCATTTCCCGATATCCTCAGAATTGGATGGACTTCTAATACTGACTTGTATAATGGGTGACCTGGTTGAGCCTACTGCACAAACCTCATTGCTACAGAACTGTTTTTAATAGGTTAATGTTGCATAGGCTTATGTTCTTTGAATTTAATCTGTTAAAAAAATGTAATCTGAGCGGCCCGCTTTTGGACTCAGAAAGTGATCTTGACTCAGAAAAGGTTGGCGACCACTGATCTAATCCAATCCGTCATGCCCTAGCTGGGGGATCATTGACCGTGGCCCTGCTTATCTGCCCTGTTCTCCAGCCTCATGAACCCTGGCCCTGCCCCTCGTGTTGGTTAGTAGTGTTTAGATAAAGGCCAAAGTCGAAAGCATCACACCCCAGCTCCTGTCCCGGGAAATCATGCAGGTCTAGAGTCAAACTCCACCAAAGGAAATATGTGCCCCAGCTGGCCAGAAACACTTGTCAGTTTCAACGGAAATCTATTGGTCCAAACTGAGATGTACTGAAATGTCAAATCAACAGATTATGTAAAAAAAATACCTTTCAATGGTCATCTCAGTGGCAGTAATTAATTAGGAAGACTTGACACATGGCAGACTGTGCTCAAACTAACCTAAGTGTAGCGAGCATTAGTGTACCATTAGTGTCAATTACCACATTCATTTCGAGATATGTGCTTGATGTCCAGCATGCACTGTTTTATGGTCTCTAGGTTACTTGTTGCCTTCTTCATGACAATACCACGGGATGCTAGGGTAGGGCAATATTATGATGGCATCGTCTATTGACAATGATTGACAGTGATCGTGGTAACGACATTATTATGTGACAGACGATGGTTTAGCCTATTTGAAATTGACTGGTGCTACGCAGTAAAGAACGGAGTATCGCAGCGCACTGCAGGGCAGCACACAAATGACATTCCGAGTAATTTGCCTGTTCCTATTTGCTATAGCCCATGTCAATAAATATGTGAAACAGAACGCAAGAGAGGAATGTAGGCAACAGAGGCGAGAATTCCACCAAAGCAGGACAAAATGTCCAGTCAGTAACTATTGGTTCTTTATCTCTGTATCCTATGCAGGTCTTTAAGGTGCATGGTCAATCAAGTTAATGTTTCCGACATATTCGGACTACTAAACAACTATTGATTTGGAACACCGGAGAATTACCGCAACTCGCAAAGAAATCAGGAGCTGTCACCACTAGCACCATTTCAACTTCAACATTTGAACATCATTACATCACCTATGCTTAGCCTAATACAGTGACAACTAAAAGATTCCAAAAACAATTTAGTCCAATCAATGTAAGGTAAATATGATGTGGCTTCCCATGGTACTGATTTCTGTGTGTGTGTGTGTGTGTGTGTGTGTGTGTGTGTTTATGTCTGTCTGTGTGTATGTGTGTGTGTGTGTGTATGCGTAAGTAGAAAACATGTTGACTCAACCTACTTGTAGAGGAACTCCAAGGCCCTCCCCTCTCTTTCATGTTGCCGAAAAAGTCTATGACTGTCATACAGTACACGCTTTAAGTTTTTGTTGTCCTGGGCTACCTGGCTAAAATGCTTGCTCGCTACCCTAACTTCCTTTCATGTGCAACAATTGGCCAGCTGGTTGACATTAGTCTACATCTAGCTACTTCCATCCTCTCAGGCCAGAGGCACAATGTAGGAATTTGTGGTTGGATCACAACTGCTGTTATAATCATTGGCCAGTATGGATAATTCATTAAAACCACAAGTCCAAATCCATCCATGGCCATCCATGGCTAATTTAGGAAAGGGTCCATTTTAGCTAGCTAGCCACCAGAGGACAACAACACAACGAGATGCAACAATTCAAGTTTTTTTCTGTCAATGACGTTTGGCTTGATGTACTGGGATTGGTTTGAAGCCAAATTCAAACTTGTTTCCATTGACACTGAGCACACTCAGTTTAGCTCAACGCTGATTGGATATTAATGTTGGGGGGGGGGGGGGGGGGGTGTATCAAGGAAGGCCAAATGCTACCGGCAGCAACAATGTCATACTGTTTTTGACCAGACAGAATTAGGCAGATGGTCTACACATAGAGACAGAGGGGCGCTGTTTCGCTGGCTCGGATGCTTTCTCCAGTGAGATACATTCAGAGTTTGCCAAAAGGCACCTAAAAACTCTCAGACCATGAGAAACAAGATTCTCTGGTCTGATGAAACCAAGATTCAACTCTTTGGCCTAAATGCCAAGCGTCATGTCAGGAGGAAACCTGGCACTATCCCTATGGTGAAGTATGGTGGTGGCAGCATCATGGTGTCGGGGATGTTTTTCAGCGGCAAGACTGGGAGACTAGTCAAGATCGAGGGAAAGATGAACGGAGAAAAGTACAGAGAGATCGTTGATGAAAATATGCTCCAGTCCTCTCAAGACCTCAGACCCAGGCGAAGGTTCACCTTCCAACAGGACAACGTGTGCTAAGCACATAGCCAAGACAACACAGGAATGGCTTCGGGACAAGTCTCTGAATGTCCTTGAGTGGTCCAGTCAGAGCCCGGACTTGAACCCGATCGAACATCTCGAGAGAGGCCTGAAAATAGCTGTGCACCAATGCTCCCCATCCAACCTGACAGAGCTTGAGAGGATCTGCAAAGAAGAATGGGAGAAACTCCCCAAATACAAGTGTGCCAAGCTTGTAGCGTCATACCCAAGAAGACTCAAGGTTGTAATCACTGCCAAAGGTATTTCAACAAAGTACTGAGTAAAGAGTCTGAATACTTATGTAAATGTCATATTTCCATTTTTTATTTAAATTTGCAAAGATTTCTTGATTGATGAGGAGAAAAAAAAATCATACATTTTAGAATAAGGTTGTAACATAACAAAATGTGGAAAAAGTCAAGGGGTCTGAATACTTTCCGAAGCCACTGTAAATTATTTTATATGTTTTTGGCATCAATGAATACATGCCACTGCTCCTTCTCCATCTCCTCCTGTTCCTAATCTAGCAGTGGTGGAAAAAGTACCCAATTGTTATATTTGAGTAAAAGTGAAAGTTACTCAGTAAAATACTACTTGAGTAAAAGTCTAAAAGTATTTGGTTATAAATATACTTAAGTGTCAAAAGTAAATGTATTTGATAAAATGTACCTAAGTATCAAAAGTAAAAATATAAATCATTTCAAATTCCTTATATTAAGCAAACCGGACTGCCACATTTTCTAGTTTTTGATTTATTTACGGATAGCCAGGGGCACACTCCAACACTCAGGCATAATTTACAAACAAAGCATTTGTGTTTAGTGAGTCCTCCAGATTAGATGCAGTATGGATGACCGCCAGATCAGAGGCAGTAGGGATGACTTTATAAGTGCGTGAATTGGACCATTTTCTTGTCCTGGTAAGCATTCAAAATGTAACGAGTACTTTTAGGTGTCAGGGAAAATGTATGGAGTATAAAGTTCATTATTTTATTTAGGAATGTAGTGAAGTAAAAGTAAAAGTTGTCAAAAATAAAAAAATAGTAAAGTAAAGTACAGATACCAAAAAAACTACTTAATTAGTACTTGAAAGTATTTTTACTTAAGTACTTTACACCACTGTAATCTATAAAGCATAGAAAAAGGTGGAATTCCACCCAAAAATATTCTCCGCAGAGAATAGAGAATTCATAGAGAATTCTCCATTCTCCATATCGTCAATCAATATTTAGACGAAAAACCATTTGCATCTCTTAATCATTTGATTGTAGCAGCGACACAGTCTGACATTAAAAAAAAAACATATATTGTGTTTTGATCCTGCCTTTTACACTGACTTTCACAAGACTTAAAAACAACAATATTCAGATTGAAGAACCATTTTGGATGTTTCAGAGTACTTCTATTCAGTTTTTTTTTTACTTTCTGTGTATCACAACACATACATTGGGTTTAGATTCAAACACCCCTCCAAACACCAAATATCAGGAGAGGTGCACTACTGTTCATGGTTCCATTACACAATCATGGTGTTTTGGGTCTTTCTATTTTCACAGTGTGCTATTATTTTGTTAATATCAGGGACCATAGCATTTGCTATCCGACAACTTAAACTTGAGTCATCACACACGGAGTGCACAAAAGATATTGTGAAAGGTGGCTATATCAAATGAAAATGGGAGTGTTATGTAGTCTTCAAATTACAAACAATGAAATGAACTTACAATTGACTCCTTCGAAGAAAGCAGATGGTGGTGAAATTTACGCGTCACGGCAAATGAAGATGATCAAAATAAATACAATAAGGATAAATAGACAAATTAAATCGTACATATGATATCAAGGCATTGTTCATTCATGTGAATAAGGAATGGTTATTAAAAAATGTTTTACTGTCTTTAACAATGTGTTGACGCTCACTTGGGTTTATTTCATGAATGCAATTCTCGTGCTATAGTTTTGAAGATGTAAAAAAAAAAGTTTGTATTAATTATGTTGGCTAGTAAATTGTGGAACAATCGATCAAAACTTTCGAACATTTCACAAATCACAGGAATATGAAACACTGGAATATGCTAAAATCTTACCAGTGGAGTCGAGTGCCACGCTGGTTTCGAATGAATTCCGCGATTAATGAGACATTTTACACATCTACCTTATCTCGATACTTTCCTCTTCTGTTTCTTGACTCCTAGGTCTCTTCTCTGTATACGCTCTTCGGTAATCGCGCGCACTCAATTATCTCTCGTAGTAGCCTAACAGAAAATTGTCTATTGAGATATTAACGGCATTTGTACATGATCTACTGTATAGCTGAGCTGTGGGCCTCGTTTAAGTTCCGCCTCCTTCCCTAGATCCTGTTCGTTCATGCTTCCCACTCTCTGCGCGCGGTGAGAAAATGATACCGGCGATGGACTACGGAAAATTGGCTCTCATTTCGCTCATCACTTCACTTTCATGTTCTGCCTGTAACACGAACACACATACACACACGTGCACACAAAACATACACACAATTTTACACTCACCGTATGCTTCTGCTACTCTGTTCTTTATTGTACTCTTATTATTATCTATCCCCATGCCTAGTCACTTTACCCTGCTTTCATGTAGGCCACATATCTCAATTACCTCGTACCCCTGCACATTGATCTTCCTTTTAAGGGATCCTTATTACAGTGTAATTACATGTGTAATTACACGGTAGCGAGTATTGTAGTTAACAGTAACAACTCATAGATACTTAAGTGATAATGCCAGGGAAGCCGGTGTTTGGAGGATATATTGGCACAGGTGTTGTTAGACAATAACAAGGGGTTACCAACATATTCAAATAATGATTGACATATTTTAATTAAAAACTTTATTTTGATTCATTTATTCATACCATTTCATCCTTCCACAAGATATAGTCCCAACACAAATCTAGGGTTGCTAGAGACACAACCCAGTCGTTCAGTCGTTTTGTTCTGTATCTATGACTGGCAATGTTCTTATCCCTTGCTTGCTAGCTAGCCAACTACGGCTAACTTACAGTCACGTCAAAAAACCCAAATAACAGCAAAGTAGCTGCATTTGCATTTGTTTAAGCTGTTTTCGACCTCTTAAGCTGCTCCCGACCCCTCCTGTCTCAGCCACCAGTATTAATGATGCAGTAGTTTATGTGTCGGGGGCTAGGGTCAGTTTGTTATATCTGGAGTATTTCTCCTGTCTTATCCGGTGTCCTGTGTGAATTTAAGTATGCTCTCTCTAATTCTCTCTCTCTCTTTCTCTCTTTTTCTCTCTTTCTTTCTCTCTTTCTTTCTTTCTCTCTCTCGGAGGACCAGAGCCCAAGGACCATGCCTCAGGACTACCTGGCCTGATGACTCCTTGTTGTCCCCAGTCCACCTGGCCGTGCTGCTGCTCCAGTTTCAACTGTTCTGCCTGCGGCTATGGAACCCTGACCTGTTCACCGGACGTGCTACCTGTCCCAGACCTGCTGTTTTTAACTCTCTAGAGACAGCAGGAGCGGTAGAGATACTCTGAAAGATCGGCTATGAAAAGCCAACTGACATTTACTCCTGAGGTGCTGACCTGTTGCACCCTCGTCAACCACTGTGATTATTATTATTATTTGACCCTGCTGGTCATCTATAAACATTTGAACATCTTGGCCATGTTCTGTTATAATGTCCACCCGGCAGAGCCAGAAGAGGACTGGCCACCCCTCATAGCCTGGTTCCTCTCTAGGTTTCTTCCTAGGTTCTGGCCTTTCTAGGGAGTTTTTCCTAGCCACCGTGCTTCTTCACCTGCATTGCTTGCTGTTTGGGGTTTTAGGCTGAGTTTCTGTACAGCACTTTGTGACATCAGCTGATGTAAGAAGGGCTTTATAAATACATTTGATTGATTTTCAATTTATATTTATTTGTATATACCCATAAAAATAATTCCAGCTGATTCATGATTTCGACTGGCGGAGAAATGCTGCCTGCCTATCTATATCGTCCCGACTCCTGACACGTTCATTACTATTTGGACAGCAGGAGATCGAATTTGAATATTGAAACAATGTTGCAAATGTCAGAGAGACAGACAGCAAGGTTTATACAAATCTCAGAAATGTTAGTTTAAAATAAATGTGAGATTATGTCTAGATGCTTTTTATAGTGGAGTTCAAGTTTATAAATTGCCTGGCTGGGCTGAGACAGTGGATTGCGCAGTCAGATTGAACAGAGTAAATAGGCATTTTAACATTATAGATTTAGCTGGTGGAAACTTGTGGAATAGACACCGGCTGGAATGCGGTTTTAACCAAGCAGCGTTCAGGGTTAGACCCACCCATTGTATAAAATTTGGTTGAGTTTACGAACACAGATTTATTACGAATGTAATCTCAGATGAGGAATAAAACACAATTTCAAAGCACATGTAATGTTTGCATAAGTACAATGTAATTACTAGTTGTTACACAGGATTTAGCTTGTTAATGATGTGCATCTTGAGGGGTACTTACTTGTAACTAATGTGCACTTAGGCTCTCGAGTGGTGCAGCGGTCTAAGGCACTGCATCTCAGTGCTAGAGGCATCACTGCAGACCCTGGTTTGATCCAGGGCTGTATCACAACCGGCCATGATTGATAGTCCCATACGGCGGCGCACAATTGGCACAGTGTCGTCCGGGTTAGGGCAGGGTTTGGCCGGGGTAGGCCATCAAAGGTAAAATAAGAATTTGTTCTTAACTGACTTACCTAGTTAAATAAAGGTTCAATTAAAAAAAAATATGAATACTTATGCAGTACATTACCCATCCTGACAACCTGGCCTTCATTTTAAAGCTTCTGGAAGTACGATCCAAGGGGGGGAGGGAAAGCACACTAGTACACCATAGATTACATGTAATATTTGCATAAGTACAATGTAATTACTAGTTGTTACAAAGGTTTTAGCTAATTTTAATGAAGTTTATCTTGAAGAGTACTTACTTGTAATTATAGTGTACTGATAGCCAGTAGTGGAAAAAGTACCCAATTGTCATACTTGAGTAAAAATAAAGATATCTTAATAGAAAATCCCTGAAGTAAAAGTGAAAGTCACCCAGTAAAAAGTCTAAAAGTATTTTGTTTGAAATATACTTAAATATCAAAGTAAAACTATAAATAATTTCACATTCCTTATATTAAGCAAACCAGACGGAACAATAAAACAATAAACAAATATAATATATATATACTACTATAATATATACTGAGTCCTCCAGGTCAGAGGCAGTAGGGATGACTAGGGATGTTCTCTTGATAAGTGACCTCCCGGGTGGCGCAGTGGTCTAGGGCGCTGCATCGCAGTGCTAGCTGCGCCACCAGAGTCTCTGGGTTCGCGCCCAGGCTGGGCTGGGTTCGCGCCCAGGCTCTGTCGCAGCCGGCCGCAACCGGGAGGTCCGTGGGGCGACGCACAATTGGCATAGCGTCGTCCGGGTTAGGGAGGGTTTGGCCGGTAGGGATATCCTTGTCTCAGTATGTAAAATGTAATACAATGTATGCACTCTACTGTAAGTCGCTCTGGATAAGAGCGTCTGCTAAATGACTAAAATGTAAAAATGTAATAAGTGAGAGAATTGGACCATTTTCCTGTCCTGCTAAGCATTCAAAATGTAATGACTACTTTTGAGTGTCAGGGAAAATGTATTGAGAGTTTTATTATTTTCTTTAGAACTGTAGTGGAGGAAATGTTAAAGTAGTAAAGTACAGATACTCAAAAAAACAACTTAAGTTGTTTTACTTGAAGATGCACTCTCAATTTGTTATTTTATTTCAGCCAGTAGTTTTGAAGTGGTGCTCATGAGGCAAAAGTGTTCCCCATTTTTTGCTTACTACGTCGTCAAATTAAGTACTACCTCATCCATTTTGTATGATATGTTACATCCTGCAACAAAAAAATTGTGTGTGCAATTCGTAAGATAAGTTACGAAGCCAATCTGTTCTATATGTCACAAATTTGTTGTGCTTAAGTTCCTGGAGTGCATCTTTAAGTTTCTGTACTTTTGTTTACACCACTGCCGATAGCATCCCAACACACCATATTTCAGCCTGCACAAACCCTGTGATATGTGTTAGCCAACTGAGAACCGATCTCCTCTGCTTAGATCACTCTCTCTCTCTCTCCCGCTCTCACACAGAGAGCTATGATTCTGTGACTGCTAGCCCCTGCCTGGGACACTACGGCCTGTGCCGTACAACGGCTACCTTCATTTCCTCATGCTAGTCTCCAGCCTCCAGGTTGTAAGTTAACTTTGGTAGTTTTGTTGACTAGTTTAGCTAGCTGGCTTTTGTTTACTAGCTTGCCAATGCTGTCGCTGCTAGCAAGTACTGAGCTAGCCTAGCCTAGCTCGCTAGCTAGTTGGTTAATAATGTTAAGTATACATACCTTTGTAATCTGTTAAATAGATGATACATTGAATTTAAAGCCCTCCTATTTGCTTTTCAGCACTGATATAGTGCTAGTGCAAGCAATTCTGTGGACATAGTTGACGATCAACTTTGGCAACTCCTGAAGGCACTGAGAGAAAACCATTTTCAAGCACTGAGCGCCGACTTCTGGCTGCGCCGGAAATAGTGGTGACTGCTTAGAGCTTATAAAGGGCTCTGGAGTCTGATTTCCAGGCCCAGGTCAAGCTTTTGTTTCAAATTCATGGAATCTTATGAGCGCAATGGCAAAAATGGGGTCACAAATGGTTCACATCAAAAAATAGTTACAATTATTAAATCATTGAATGGTGTATTTGACAATGGGTCAATTGCTTAAAAATCAGTTAAACATTTTTAGACACATTAGTAAACAGTTAAAGATAAAATTGTGAGATAGTCATTTGTGTTTTCCAAAATGTAAGCTTGGGTGAATAATGGTTTATAAATGCACTTAAAATGGTCAGAAAACAAACTCTTATTCCATTATGTAACCTTGTACTGTTGAAGAGCATTCTTACTTTTGGATGTGATGCATTGGTGCTATTATTTATTTATCCCAGGAATTAAGGCATTTCAAGGAATTAATGCTTAATGTCTGCCCATTAGCTCAACACGCTCGAAAAAAAGGAATTACCTTAAACGTGTCCCCTTGTAAAAGAACGGGGTCGAGAAAAGCATCAGTGTGTAAAATCCAGACATGATAGATTGGTGCGAAAGAAACAAAAAACGTCAAGACAGGAGAGAGAAAGTAAGTTTTCCATGCAATTTATTTTGTTTTTGGGGGGAAAACATGATTTCTGCTGGACAATTTTGCATAAAACATTAGCTATCTAGCTAGCATTTGCCAGCTACCTAGCCAAGTCCCCCATTGAAAGTAGAGGTTGACCGATTATGATTTTTCAACGCCGATACCGATACCGATTATTGGAGGACCAAAAAAAGCCGATACCGATTAATCGGACAATTTATTTTATTTTATTTGTAATAATGACAATTACAACAATACTGAATGAACACTTATTTTAACTTAATATCAATAAAATCTATTTAGCCTCAAATAAATAATGAAACATGTTCAATTTTGTTTAAATAATGCAAAAACAAATTGTTGGAGAAGAAAGTAAAAGTGCAATATGTGCCATGTAAGAAAGCTAACGTTTAAGTTC
The DNA here is from genome assembly GCF_016432855.1 of Salvelinus namaycush. Taxonomy (NCBI): domain Eukaryota; kingdom Metazoa; phylum Chordata; class Actinopteri; order Salmoniformes; family Salmonidae; genus Salvelinus; species Salvelinus namaycush. Next base: position 12,299,394 of record NC_052326.1, on the reverse strand, counting down.
CTTGCTCAGAACATGAGAACATATGAAAGCTGGTGGTTCCTTTTAACATGAGTCTTCAATATTCCCAGGTAAGAAGTTTTAGGTTGTAGTTATTATAGGAATTATAGGACTATTTCTCTCTATACCATTTGTATTTCATTAACCTTTGACTATTGGATGTTCTTATAGGCACTTTAGTATTGCCAGTCCTCGCTCCTACCTGGGCTCGAACCAGGAACACAACGACAACAGCCACCCTCGAAGCAGCGTTACCCATGCAGAGCAAGGGGAATAACTACTCCAAGTCTCAGAGCGAGTGACGTTTGAAACGCTATTAGCGCGCACCCCGCTAATTAGCTAGCCATTTCACATCGGTTACACCAGCCTAATCTCGGGAGTTGATAGGCTTGAAGCACAGCAAAGCGCTTCTGGCAAAATGCAGGAAAGTGCTGTTTGAATGAATGCTTACGAGCCTGCTGCTGCCTACCACCGCTCAGTCAGACTGCTCTATCAAATCATAGACTTAATTATAATATAATAACACACAGAAATACGAGCCTTAGGTCATTAATATGGTCGAATCCGGAAACTATCATCTCGAAAACAAGACGTTTACTCTTTCAGTGAAATACGGAACCGTTCTGTATTTTATCTAACGGGTGGCATCCATAAGTCTAAATATTTCTGTTACATTGCACAACCTTCAATATTATGTCATAATTACCTAAAATTCTGGCAAATTAGGCGGCCCAAACTGTTGCATATACACTGACTCTGCGTGCAATGAACGCAAGCGAAGTGAAACAATTTCACCTGGTTAATATTGCCTGTAGGTTTAAAATATATACTTCTGTGTATTGATTTTAAGAAAGGCATTGATGTTTATGGTTAGGTACACATTGGAGCAACGATACGCACCGCATCGATTATATGCAACGCAGGACACGCTAGATAAACTAGTAATATCATCAACCATGTGTAGTTAACTAGTGATTATGATTGATTGATTGATTGTTTTTTATAAGATAAGTTTAATGCTAGCTAGCAACTTACCTTGGCTTCTATTGTATTCGCGTAACAGGCAGGCTCCTCGTGGAGTGCAATGTAATCAGGTGGTTAGAGCGTTGGACTAGTTAACTGTAAGGTTGCAAGATTGAATCCCCCGAGCTGACAAGGTAAAAATCTGTCGTTCTGCCCCTGAACGAGGCAGTTAACCCACCATTCCTAGGCCGTCATTGAAAATAAGAATGTGTTCTTAACTGACTTGCCTAGTTAAATAAAGATTAAATAAAGGTGTAAAAAAAAAATGGCTAAATCGGTGTCCAAAAAGACCGATTTCCGATTGTTATGAAAACTTGAAATCGGCCCTAATTAATCGGCCATTCCGATTAATCGGTCGACCTCTAATTGAAAGTGACTCAGACGGAGCACACCTAGCATGTTAACGTTACATCTACGTGTTCCTATTCAATGTAGCTAAACACTAGCTAATTTATTAGTGTTAGCACAGATAGAACAATGGCCAAGATGTTTCACTGGAAATATAAATATGAAGCAATAGGTTGGAGTTTCCTTTTCCTGCCAAATATGGTGAGGAGAGGAAGCTCAGAAGCATAGGGAGAGTATGGAGCAAGATGAAACTTAGCTGACATTCTGATGATTTTCTCATCAATGAAACATTTGATCTCAATACAGTTATCTGTCCCCAAACTGATAATATTTTACGAACAGAGTGGACTCCCTTTGCCAAAGTTTTAAAAAATTGCGATGTTTAGAAGGAGTGCAAGGGCAAATTGAGTTATTGCACACGTGCACTTCACAGACTGGGTATTCCCTAATGGAAATATGCAAATACATGCTAGAATGTGTCAATAGGATCTTGCTAGCTCATGCTTGGCTCTGACCACCTCCTTGATTGTTCTGCCCATTTGACTCACTAGCTTCCCATTGGAAACAAAAGGGTGTGGTTTACCTTGACTAGTTATAAAAATCTTTGGTGTTAGCATGCACTTTTATAGCTAGCTGAATAACACAAGAACTAGCTAGGTAACTAGCTAGGCCGAGCTAGCTATAGGCCTAAACTATAGAAAGCATGATGATGATAACAAGTATAGAGTAACTTAGTGTCTAATGCTAAATTGCCAAGCATTCTTCTTCTTTACCACAGATTTCCACCAGGTCTCAGACTCCAGGATGGGAAATTGCTTACAAGAAAGAAACATATGAAGACAGAGTTGTTGATTTCCATTGTTACTTGTAATGTTAAAATTGGGAGAAAAAGACAATCCCTTGTTTCTAAATTAGCTATCTAGGCTACTCACCATTCTATAGGCGACAGATTTGAGTGACCACTAGAATAGTTATTTTTGTGTTATTGATCTGATTAATCACATTATTAATCTAACAATATATTTTGTAAGAAATGTAAGGTATTTTTACATGTTGCAATAAAGTTTACTAAAGTAGAAGCTCATCTATTGTTTGTTGGCATTTTTACTTTGTAATGTGTTCTAGGCCTACTGTAACTAATTATATAGAAATTGATCAATCCTGTGTAACACCTAGTAACTACATTGTATTTATGCAGATATTGCATGTACTCTGTGGTGTACTAGTGTGTTTATTTATCACATCGATTTCGCTTTCAGAAGCTGACGATTAGATTGTCAGGTGGGGTTACATACTTTGTATGTACACTAGAATTACAAGTAAGTACCCCTCAAGATATACTTTATTTTAACTAGCTAAATCCTGTGTAACACATAGTTATTACATTATACATATGCAAATATTACATGTACTCTACTGTGTACTTGTGTGTGTATTCTTCCACTTGGATGGCATTTCCAGAGACTTAAAAAATGAGGGCCAGGTTGTCAGGATGGGTAATGTACTGCATAAGTATTAATTAATATTTTTTATATAACCTTTATTTAACTAGGTAAGTCAGTTAAGAACAAATTACACATTCATTACAAGTACCACTCAAGATACACTCCAGTTTAACTAGCTAACTCCTGTGTAACAACTAGTAATTACATTGTACTTAAGAAAACATTACATGTACTATGCTTTGAAATAGTGTCTTATTCCTCATTTGGGACTACACTCGTATTAAATTTGTTTTCGCAAAGTCAACCATGTTAACCCAGACGGTACGCTATATTTTTGGGGCAAGTGCTAGCAACAACGTTGACTGGAGATATATTTTGAGCAGTGCACATTCATGGTTAAGTAATTGGAGCCTATTAACCATTGGCTATAATCTCTCAGACACGCATCCACAAGGGAACCCAACCTTTGTCACAGTTGTTAATGAATCGGATGCAGCTGAGAAGAAGCGAAACAATAAGTTGGTGAATGTAGTGGAAACCTGACAAATCAAATTTAATTGATTTATAAAGCCCTTTTTACATCAGCCGATGTCACAAAGTGCTTATACAGAAACCCAGCCTAAAACCCCAAATAGCAATCAATACAGATGTAGAAGCACGGTGGCTAGGAAAAGGAGGATCCAGGCTCTGAGGGGTAGCCAGTCCTCTTCTGGCTGTGCCTGGTGGAGACTATAAGAGTACATGGCCATTAAGGCCAGATCGTTCTTCAAGATGTTCAAACGTTCATAGATGACCGGTAGGGTCAAATATTAATCACAGTGGTTGTAGAGGGTGCAACAGGTCAGCACCTAACGAGTATATGTCAGTTGGCTTTTCATAACCGAGCATTCAGAGGTCAAGACAGGGGGTGCGGTAGAGAGAGTGAGAGAGAGAGGGAGAGGAAGGGAGAGGGAGGGAGGGTCGAAAACAGCAGGTCTGGGAGAATTTCACCAGATAGTACAGACTGACCCTAACCCCCGGCACCTAGACTATTGCAGCATATATACTGGAGGCTGAGAAGGGAGGGTCAGGGGACACTCTGGCCAAACAGGCAGGATATAACACCACCCACTTTGCCAAAGCACAGCCCCCACACCACTAGAGGGATATCAACAGACTATCAACTTACTACCCTGGGACAAGGCTCAGTATATCCCACAAAAGATCTCCTCCATCACACAAGTCCGAGGGGGTGCAAAACCGGACAGGAAGATCACGCCAGTGACTCAACCCACTCAAATCGAGTATAGTAAAAAAAATCCTGGCACGACGTGACGCACCCCTCTTAGGGACGGCATGGAAGAGCACTAGTAAGCCAGTGACTCCGCCCATTTGTAACAAGCATGGTAACAAGCATTCATTGTTACACAGGATTACAGGACGCAATTACTACCAGTTACATATTTTTACACTGTAACTATCAGTTGTTACAGTTAACTACAATAAGTGTTACAGTGTAATTACACATGTAATTACACTTTAATTAGGACCCCTTAAAGGTAAGCGTTACCCTATTTGTATTTTTATTATATTTTTTAGACTCTGCATCCCGCATAATTTGATTTTGAATTTGAATTTGAGGCCCGCACAGACTGTACGGTTTTAGCCGACTTATGCCACGATTTTGCCATCCCAGACAAAATGTCCACATTGTGGGCAAATTCTTGGGGCGTAAACAATTGTCAGATGTCTTGGCTCATTCAGAGTGACAGGTCTAGGTCTGCCAATTAAGTACCACTATTTCCGGTCATAGGTCCCGACAAAGTTCTGCCAGGGCCAATATTTATTTTATGAAAAAACTAAATGTGTGCAGTAGAGGGCTAATAATCATTACATGACACATTTGAAATCAGGCAACATTCTGCCATGTTATGTTTGGGAAGCCTTTTTGATTCTGAGTTCAGACATGCAAAGTTTGTATGTGAAATCTATTAAGATGCATACTTTCAGTTTTTCCAAACTCACTTTGCTCAAGCATAAGCGTAAAGGGAGGCTTGCGCTGCTGGTGCTGGCACGTGCACAGATCAAATACACCGCTGCAATTGAAGTAGCCGAACATCGGCTGACGTAGCCTACATCGGCTGACGTAGCCTCGCAAACCAATCGCAGAATGTGACGACAATTGGGTAAATGCAGATGGACAAACCCCATGCTTCAGCCTATGTACATGTTATAGCCCCTATGCTACATCAGTTCATCAGGTGATAATGCTTATTGCTAACAGAACATCTGATCATATAGACCATGCATAGGCTATAGGCATGGTCCAATATGTTAAAAACATCATTTTTACCAGTATGTTATTGGATTCATTTCTGGAGGTGGAAATAATATTTTAGATGGTGTCAGCATCATTTTATTTTCATTCATTTTGGAGTATAATGTCATTTAAAAAAGTAACCAGAACTGAGCTTCTCAGTCCTTCTACATAAAACGTATCCCGGGGAGGATCCAGAACCCCTAAGGACTGGAATTGGTCAAACTAATACATGTACAAAATTATCTTCTTTCCCTAAAATCATGATGGTCATGACTTTCTTACATAAAAGGGGAGGTTAACTTGGCCACAGACATTCAATCTGAGATCGACTTAAGTTTTAGTCATGGGATTTCTTTTTGCTTTAACCCCTGCATATAGGATATGTTTCTTAATTTGTAGTGTTATGTGGCCATTTATTTCCAGCTATCCATCCAGGTAAAAAAGTCCCTATATCTACAGTAAAACAAGTCCTGTATCGACGTAACCTGAAAGGCCGCTCAGCCCATTGCTCCAAAACCGCCATAAAAAAGCCCGACAACGGTTTGCAACTGCACACTTTTTGGAGAAATGTCCTCTAATCTGATGAAACAAAACTGTTTGGCCAAAATTATCATTGTTATGTCTGGAGGAAAAAGGGGGAGGCTTGCAAGCCGAAGAACACCATCCCAACCGTGAAGCACGGGGGTGGCAGCATCATGTTGTGGGGGTGTTTGCTACAGGAGGGACTGGTGCACTTCACAAAATAGATGGCATCATGAGGAAGCAAATTTATGTGGATATATTGAAGCAACATATCAAGATATCAATCAGGAAGTTAAAGCTTGGTCGCAAATGGGTCTTCCAAATGGACAATGACCCCAAGCATACTTCCAAAGTTGTGGCAAAATGGCTTAAGGACAACAAAGTCAAGGTATTGGAGTGGCCATAACAAAGCCCTTACCTCCATCCTATGGAACATTTGTGGGCAGAACTGAAAAAGTGTGTGCGAGCAAGGAGGCCTACAAACCTGACTCAGTTACACCAGCTCTGTCAGGAGGAATGGGCCAAAATTCACCCAACTTATTGTGAGAAGCTTGTGGAAGGCTACCCGAAACGTTTGACCAATGTTAAACAGTTTAAAGGTAATGCTACCAAATACTAATTGAGTGTATGTAAACTTCTGACCCACTGGGAATGTGATGAAAGAAATAAAAGCTGAAATAAATCATTCTCTCTACTATTATTCTGACATTTCACATTCTTAAAATAAAGTGGTGATCCTAACTGACCTAAGACAGGGAATTTTTACTTGGATTAAATGTCAGGAATTGTGAAAAACTGAGTTTAAATATATTTGGCTAAGGTGTATGTAAACTTCCGACTTCAACTGTATCTTATATGGGCAGAAAGCTTAAATTCTTGTTAATCTAACTGCACTGTCCAATTTACAGTAGCTATTACAGTGAAAACATACCATGCTATTGTTTGAGGAGAGTGCGCAGTTATGTACTTGAAAATGTATCTATTGTCCAATTAGGCACATTTGGGCAGACTTGATACAACATTTTGAACAGAAATGCAATGGTTCATTCGATCAGTCTAAAACTTTGCACATACACTGCTGCCATCTAGTGGCCAAAATCTAAAAGTGCCTAGTGTCCTAAGTCAGATGATGACTTTTCTCTTGCATTTCAAAGATGATTGAACAAAATTATTTTTTACCAGATCCAATGTGTTATATTCTTCTACATTAATTTCACATTTCCACAAACTTCAAAGTGTTTCCTTTCAAATGGTATCAATTATATGCATATCCTTGCTTCAGGTCCAGAGCTACAGGCAGTTAGATTTGGGTATGTCATTTTAGGCGAAAATTTATTTGTGCATGTATCTGGTATCCCCTTAATCATTTTACATATACAGTACTAACATATCTGATACCTTAGCCATGATTTCTGCCTTTGAAATTAGTATTTTCTGTGATTTTATTGAGCAGAGAGTAGGAGAATAGAAGGGAGTATGAGTGAACCAGCAGTGTGTTGTCTGGTCCAATTAATCAAGCAACACAATTGTGATGACATACTGTGTGAGTAACTTTTTAATTACAGATGCAAAGACCTACACAATGCAACCCTGTATAAAGCAACAGTTGACCCAGCCAGTTGGGTAACTTAGTTGGGTTGTTTTGGCCACTTGTGACAGGGAATGTCATTCCAGTTCACGTGTTGTATAGTCATCACATGTTAAGGTTGAGCACTGACACTTTAGTAGCATTAATGAGGCTTACACAAGAGTATGAGTTCCTCAACTGCCTATGCTTTGCCCAATGTTGGAATAGTTACCACTTTTGTTATAATATTTAAACAATAATGTTTTAAATGTACATTAAAATATGTAATGTGCAAAAATATTTAAGGTGATGTTTGAAGTGTAGAAACTTAACATATTGAACAGGAATGACATTTACTCTTATGGGTGGCCAAAAATAACTATCTGAAAGCCACACCCCCAACGCCTCATTAAACAATACCCAGCATGAAAGTGAATAAAACCCCAAATGATGGTTAAATTAAGCCATGTTTGGATAATCTGGTTATTTTAATGAGTTATTTTTCGGGCACATGTGAGAGTAAATGTCATTCCTGTTCATCATGTTAAATTTGTATACTGCAAATTTAAATTGTCCTTCAATAATGTTGCACATTACACATTTTAATAACATTATAAAAAAATTATAACAAAGTGGTAACTATCCTAACATTTGGATATGCATAGGCACTTGAGGAACTCATACTCTTGTGTAAGGCTCACAAAAGCTACAAAGATGTCAGTGCTCAACCTTAACATGTGATGGAGATACAACAGAACATGAACTGGAATGACAAAAATAATTATCTGAAATCCTTCTAATCCACACCTCCAGTCTTCTGATCTGACCCGGTGGATCATAGCTCAATAAACCAACTAAGTGACCCAACTGCTGGGTCAAAATAATCTGACATGTGTTCTAGCAACTACTGTATTTACCCAAATTGGGATGTTTTAAACCCAGCATTTCTTTGAGAGTAGGGTTCGGAGTTGTATCTGGTTAGGTTAGCCAGGAAAACTCTGGGCCCCAGGAAAACACTCCTGTGATGCCACCTCTGGAATCATCACACAATGGTACAAATTAATAAACATGGCCTCCTGAGTGACACAGCGGTCTAAGGCACTGCATTGCAGTGCTAGAGGCGTCACTATAGACCCTGGTTCGATCCCAAGCTTTGTTGCAGCCGACCGGGAGACCCACGAGGCGGTGCACAATTGGCCCAGCATCATCCGGGCTAGGGGAGGGTTTGTCCGGCCGGGATGTCCTTGTACCATCGCGCTCTAAAGACTCCTTGTGGCGGGCCGGGCACATGCACACTGACTTTGGTTGCCAATTAATTAACATATTTTATAAGTATGGTCTACTATCTCAAAATGTAGAGTTAGTAACACGAAATACCCCCTCCAAAAATGTTGACTTAATATGTCAAAATGTTTAGATAGTATCTAGACATTTTGAGATAGTATCAACATTTGAAAAATGTTGGGGTGGCAGGAAAGGGTTCCATAGGGTGGAAAGCAATATCTTCCCAAAACTTTATTCTTACTCTTCATGCAAGGCACATGGACTTGGACCTGGAAGGCACGCCGACTACTCCCATATTTGCCAGTCACATCAGCAAGCCTAATTGGTTACCGTACAGTACCATAGAGAGATTTGACACCAAGGTCTCTGATGTGAGGATGCTGTGTCTCTGGAACAGGAAGTGGAGCAGATGCCTCATGGTGAGATATGAGAGAGAACAATAAGGCTAGAGAGCCAGAGGTGGAGAGGTCACCGTTTGGGCTGACAGATGAATAGTCTGGCTGTGTGACACTTCACTAATGAATTGGATTTAATTGATTGGTTCCGCAGCAGGCTTGGTTGGATTATGCTGCCACACTTGCACTTGTAGGTTATTTTGGTTAACAACCCTAAAACATACTAGTGTGTGTGTGTGTGTGTGTGTGTGTGTGTGCGTGCGTGCGTGCGTGCGTGCGTGCGTGCGTGCGTGCGTGCGTGTGCTGAGAATGTCTGGTAGGGGGGCTACTTAGACCCCAGAGCCAAAAGCTCTCCAGACAAAGAGCTTAGACATTGCTGTGCTGTTGATGTGGTTTTAATGTGTGATTTTCTAATTAGATGAAATAATGACCGCTGAGTATTTGTTTCAGAATTCTTGATTGGAATGGTTTGTCTTGTTGAGCTCTATTTTACTATGGGAAAAGTATTATACTTGATGTGATAGCGCTTCCTATTATGAGGAAATGGAAAAAAAGTCACATTATTGTCACTTTATTCCATGAATACTTTGTCTGCTTGAAAGGAGTAAATAATCATCCAGTATGAGTGTCTGATAGATTAAAAAAACGATGGGTTTTTCCCAAAACATTGTCTTCCCTCCCCACTGAGTTTGGCCTCTGTCTCCATCCTTCAGTGGGATCCAGTTTTCCAATTCCGGTTTATCGATCATTGCCATTGGTGTGTTAGTGTAATGGATTGAGATTGTACAGGACAAAATCAACTACAGCTATCCATTGAATCAGATACTTTTCACTGGTTTGGACATTGACAAGCAGTCAGACGGAAGATGTCTTACCCATATTAACTGACATGTCTGAAAGACAGATCAAATGATACACGAGTGTCAATGATAATAGGAATGGAAGACGTGTCTGTGGTATTTGTTATAGGTTATGAGCTAACAAACCCCTGAAATATCAATCAAAATGGGAAGGTAAGGAGCTGTGGAGGTCAATGATCCTGAACATCTATTTGAACCACTTCCACTTGGATCTTGTTCATTGGCACAGGAGTAGTGCTTCATCTTGTACTGTGAGAGACTGGTTGTCCTGCCAAAGACCGCAGAAACGCACCAAAGTCAACATGTCTGAACAGCAAGGGCCCTTGTATGCCCCATGAGAGGCCCTTCTTCTGGATACACCGCACCAATACGGTCAGCAAAGAAAATTTAAATCCAGATGTTAATTTCGGGTTGCGACAGATAGAGACATGTATTTATATTCTATGAGAACATGGAATGCAGATGTTTTGTTCTTCTTTTACAGTACTTTGATGTACACTGAGTGTACAAAACATTAGGAACACCCGCTCTTTCCATGACATAGCCCAGAGTTGTCAAACTCATTCCACGGAGGGCTGAGTGTCTGCAGGTTTTAGTTTTTTCCTTTCAATTAAGACCTAGACAACCAGGTGAGGGGAGTTCCTTACTAATTAGTGACCTTAATTCATCAATCAAGTACATGTGACATAGACTGACCAGGTGAATCCAGGTGAAAGCTATGATCTCTTATTGATGTCACCTGTTAAATCCACTTCAATTACTGTAGATGAAGGGGAGGAGACAGGTTAAAGAAGGATTTTTAAGCCTTGAGACAATTGAGACATTGGTGAATGGGCAAGACAAAAGTTTTAAGTGTCTTTGACCAGTGTCTTGACTGTCCTGTGAGGATCCAAATGGGTCAGATCAGCTTGGCAACGGTTGACAGTAACCAGACCCTCTCTCACCCACAGAGGGGGCGAGGAGGGAGCTGGTGGGGGGTTGACAGCTCACACCCTGTCGTAAATTAAAGGAGAGGAGATCTTGGGTCTCCCTCTCCAAAATCCACAAAGGAATGTGCTTTGTCTCAAGAAACTTTCCCACGTTCAAAACCGAATACTGGAACATTATTTCTAACATAAGAATGTGGGGAATGGTCATAGGTGATCTAAAGAATAATAATGTCATATGGGTTGTTATTTTGTGATGTCATTATAAAGGTATAAAGGAAATACTATAACTTGAAAGTATATACACTGCATGTACGAAGTCTCCATCCTTTACGTTGTGCATGAAATATTAACAGTTATGAAAGTATTTTTGTTAAGATAGGAATGCGATTTAGGAGCCATAAGAGATAATTGTCTCCTATAAACTTTGCACAGTAAGTAGCCACGTCCCGAGGGAGGTTAGAGAGCGTCAGCCTGACGGAACCGTCCCTTTCGACCAGAGTATATAAAAGGATTGGTAAAGAAATTAACATTTAGACCAGGAAAGACAGGGAGCTGCAGCCCATGTCTAAAATGGTTTGAACTCTGAATATCAACCCGAGGAAGAGGCGAGAAGCTCACCTCCAGGAAAATCACTGGTACGGGTGATTAGCTGTCCTAAGTGAAATCTCTTTGAAAGGGAATTTAAGTGAGACCATTATACTATTCAGACCATCCTATTCTACTACTCTTCTCAAATCACCATATTCTACTACTCTCATCAGCAATGGGAACCGTCGACACGGCTGGCTGGCTGGCCTATCTTCCAAGGAGCATCTTCCAGAGTGAACAACAGTAGAACATGGGGGAGGCCTGAGGACAATCAGAGCCTTATAAGCATGCCTTTGAAAGGTGCAACACCATTCCTAAGGCGGGCTGGTTCAGAATAGAGATCCACGGAGAACAAAGGCATTTAAACATAAATATATTCATGATTTCTTACTCCAAATGGGTGGCGGTTTGTGTGCAAAGTATATGAATACTGTGAGAATAGTTCCTAAACTGTATCAACAATAAGTGTATCTTTCTCTCTCTCTCCCTCCCATCTCCTTTGTAAAAAGCCGCCATATGTGTCAGTCCGCTAGGGACCTGTTTTAATGTATTAATTGTGTATGTTTATTCTGTATTATCATTTAGTTAGCTAGTAAATAAATAATTAAACCAATTTGTGTAGTGCTGAATCATAAGTAAGGCTGGGTTTTTTGTAGATGCAGGAGGTTACGACTGTTCAGAATGATGATATGATACGAGGTTATGATTAATACGTTGACTGTTTTATGATGTGATAGGTAAACAACCGCTCTCGTGGTAACCCAAATTCCTAATGAGTTAATTGTTACATGATTAATTGAATCGGGTAACAATTAAGAATAGTTAGTTGATTCAGTAAATAACAGTCATCAGATGAATGAAAGTAAAGTCACGACACCAGGGTATGGTAGTAGGTTTGAGTGTGTCAAGAACTGCAATGCTACTGGGTTTTTCACGCTCAACAGTTTCCCGTGTGTATCAAGAATGGTCCGCCATCCAACCAGCTCACAGCAGAGTTAGAGTTATGCTTCTGACTTTTCTCTGAGAAATTGTATTAAACAACGTATTTGAATGTCGAATATTGTTTTCCCAGCAGTCTAGCCAACTGCACTTCAGGAAAGGTGTGAGAATACTTGATATTGAAATATCTTAATTTAATCTGATCAGAGCCTATTATAGGATAAGAAAAAGAAACAGCAGAGTGATTCTGTGAATTTTTGCCCATTAATCAATCCCTCACCAAGGGACAATTGGTTAGATCAGACATTTTCTCCTCTCAACATGGAACCATCCAACAACTGTAATGGATTACATATGATGGATGACACCATTACGCTGACTGTACTGTATACTGTAAACCCCAATATGTTGTCATTACTCACATTTTTTTAAGAACAGTTACTTAAAGGGATTTTGTAGTCATTACTCAAACCAATAGAGTCACTTTGATCCTGTAGGGGGTCCAGATTTGAGTTGTATCAACTTGAAAATATTGAGTAACGCCCTCCACTAAGCCACGCCTCAAATATAATTTCCCTGCGTGCCTTGCCTTTGCGAGTGAATTGTGGAGTTACCACATGACTGTATTTGATAGTGACAAAGACATGGTTGTTGAATTTGTTCATTTTCAGTCCTGTGGACATCACCAAGTGAAGTCCTAGGTTAATGTTATCATTATAATTAAACTGTTTATGACAATGCATTATCACATATCTCATAAGGCCTTATTTTATGGCCTAGCTTTACCCTAACACAGTGGTATGAAACTCATGGTTTACAGGCCACACCAGGCCTGCACATAGGGTTGCAAAATTACAGTAACTTTCCCAAAATGGTTGAAAGATGTTCAGGAATCTTCCAGCCGGGATTTCTGAAAAACCTGCCAGATTTTTGCAACCCTATCAGCAAACCACATTTTCCTGGCTTGCAAAGTGATTTGTAATTCCTATTGGAATCCATCCAGAGTTCATAATGACTGCCAGGCTTAGGAGTCTTGTGAGGAGACTACCTACGCCATTTAAACTCGAACAACCATTTCAGTAACGGGTGCAAAGAATCTAACTAAATGATTGGATTAGTTTAGAAAAAAGTATGTTTTTTATATTTGTGTTGCATTAGATTAATTAATCAATCACTAAATGTACATGTGAAAATACAGATATTAAAAATAATTCCCAAAAATCTACCTGCAGTAGGGCATGCTGTGAAAAAAGTAAATTTGTTGTCATAACTTTTAAAAATTCAGTTGATGTGACTTCTTCATTGACTTTGAGTTCAACTTACTATAAGTGTTTTAGTTTAAAATGCCTTGGAGTTTACAGTGTAGGCAAATACTATTGGCAGTGGTGAAAATGTACTCAATTGTCATAGTTGAGAAAAAGTAAAGATACCTTAATAGAAAATAAATGAAGTAAAAGTGAAAGTCATCCAGCAAAATACTACTTGAGTAAAAGTCTAAACGTATCTGGTTTTAGGTGTACTTAATAAGTACTGTTTTGGAAAAAGTACTCAATTGTCATACTTGACTAAAAGTAAATTCTACGCATTAAATTCCTTATATTAAGCAAACCAGACGGCATGATTTTTATTTTATTTTTTATTTACGGACAGACAGGAGCACCCTCCAACACTCAGACGTCATTTACAAACACAGTATTTGTGTTTAGTGAGTCCGCCAGATCAGAGGCAGTAGGGATTACAACGCGTTATATTGATAGGTGTGTGAATTGGAACATATTGCTGTCCTGCCTGAGCATTCTAAATGTAACAAGTAGTTTTGGGTGTCAGGGAAAATGTATGGGAGTAAAAAGTTAACATTTTCTTAAGTAATGTAGTAGTGTAAAAGTAAAAGTTGTTAAAAATATAAATAGTCAAGTAAAGTACAAGTAAAAGTATTAATTGGTAATGAAATTTCAGACAGGTGGACCGTCCAGTACTCACTGCTCGCCTGCCCAACAGCTAGCAGTGAGGGAGATTGTGGTTGCCTGTTATGTCACGTCTTGTAGAGCTCCTGTATGCTGCCTCTGTCTGGTCTTAACTTTCATTATTGTTGACGTTCCACTCTTCGAACCCTCCAAAACGGCACATTATTGAGCATAAAAAACAAGAACCATTGAGAAAAAAACATCAGATAACAAAAAGAACTAGAATGAAATGTCTCTACCTACATGTGTATTTATCCTACTGTTTTTACCAAACAAATGTCAAATGTTTTTCCCAAACAAATGTGTACCTTTTACCCTTTTTTGGGGGGGGGGCTTTTCATATTTGGCTTTGTTTATTAGATTATCACAGGGCAGGCATTGCCTACCCTGCCTACCCTGACTGGACGTCAATGTCTGAAACAGTGATTCAACAGTGACTGCAGATTCAAAACAGTAAAATATTTCATTCAAGAGCACTTTTTTTTTTAAGCATTTGAATTTAAATGAATACAAAAATCGACAAACTCTTGTTTAATTTTACTTCCATTCGACTATTGGTGAGGAAAATCTCACTTCTGTGTTGTTTCGTATTAAATAAATCCATAATAGGACCTTACACAGAGTTAACATATTGAAATTGATTCAACACCCAAATTGGTTCTTGTGAAGAATCGTTGATTTTCTTCAGCCAATGTATGTACACTCAAAATAATGCTGGGTTGTTTGGTTGACCCAACTGCTGGGTTGCAGGCGTTGGGTCATTTAGTTGGGTTGTTTTCTTTAAAAAGAGCAATGTTTTGTTGTTGATGCTGGGTTATTGTTGCTGGGTTATTGAGCTATGACCCATGGGGTCAGATCAGACGACTGGAAGCGTAGTTTAGTAAGGGGCGTGGGTTTCAGATAGTTATTTTTAGCCACCGGTGAGAGCAAATGTCATTCCTGTTCATCTGTTAAGGTCAAACATTGACAATTTTGTAGCTTCAATAAGGCTTAGAGAACTGTGTGAGTTCCCTAAAAGCCTATGTAAAGCCAATTGTTGGGATGCAATATGGTGATAAACCTTATTAGAATTAATAATCATAACATTCTAGAAGAATGTGTAGAATGCTAAACAAATGAAGGAATACATACGTTTGTCGTATGTAAACTTAGAATGATGAACAGGAATTACATTTACTCTCACGGGTTGCCATTAAGATTTATCTAAAATCCAAATCGCCTGAAAACAAGCTAAGTATTACGTTCAAAAAGACCCAGATGCTAGGCCAACCCAGCATGAAAGTAAAAAATACCCAACTGATGGTTAAATTAATATGCTTGGGTAATCCAAACAACCCAACATTTTGGGTTATTCACAGAGCCCAACAGGCTGGGTCAAAATAACCCAGCATGTGTTCTGTCCAATATGTACCCAGCGCTGGGTTACCAAATAACCCAAATAGTTGTTTTTTTAATGCAGCATTTTTTAAAGTGTAGAGCTGAAACGTAAGTCCCTCTCCCTACGTCATCCTACATTGTCAAATCGTTCTTTTATCTCATAATGACTGGTTTTATTTGCTCACTACGTCATGTTTGTTCTGTACCTGGAAAGCTGAACTAAAGGCTACTGTACATACATGCATTACTAACTAACTGGGTCAGCTAGGCACCAAGATTTGACCATTCCCGACTACTGTAAACAAGATGAAAGTGTTGAAAGTGGCTGCTGAAGGAATGTGGAAAATTAGTCAGAGATGTGAGGCACCAAATTGGCCAATTTTTTTCCTATCAAATCCCTAATTAGCCAAATAATGATAATTGTGTGCAAAACGCCCAATTGACAGGCCCACTGGGCTAAAGAGGGAACAGCCAATTTGGGATTTGCCAGAATTGCACTATGGCCAGTCCGTCCCTATTGTGAAGACAGTAATTAACTCCCTATCAAGTACAGTAATTAACTTATGTAGTATTTCACTGTACTTTGTATCTTTGTATGTTTTAGTTTGTCAGCAATGCAAATAGCCTGATTGAGGTAACAATTTCAGTCAATGTATTTAACAGTTTATTGCATATTCATGAACTATCTATAAACTAATAATTAACAGTTTATAAATTACTTATAAACCTCTTTATGAATGTTTTTTAAATAAACCTTGACGTAAAGTGTTGATTGAATTTGACAGTTGACTTCTTGACCTGCTGCCAGATTAAATGAATCTCAGACTCCAACGTAAGTCCTAGATGTGTAACCATGCGACATCACCATACTGATGTCTTAATTGAGAGTTGACAAATCATCATGGAAACTTTAATTGTAGTAATATGATTGTACGAAGGGACTTAATTACATCCTCACTCTGTGTACCCGATGACCTCCCTGGACTCCGCTCTGTCTTAGTGTTGGACCAATCTCACAGGGGCTTACACAAAGCCTTGTGGTGCCAGCAGGGGAAGGAACCATCACACAAAGAGGGGAATGATCTTCCATGGAATGCCAAGCACCAGCCATGCCACTCTGGATGTAGCCAATCAGTGAAGCCTTAAAAAAGCATGCCTTGCCTGGATATAAAGCTCCAGAATTTTGAGCGTTTCTGGACCGGTTCCGACGGACATTTTGGTGTAAAGAGCGCTCTGTGAAAGTCGCAGGGTCCAGTGCCTTATAGTGCCAGAAAGCCCCATCTGTCTGCTCTCTGCTACCACTCTGTCAGTGGAGCTGACTTGAAGTGTCAGGGAGTGATGTGTCACATTTTCTGGTCTATCCAGGCAAAGAAACAATTTCCTCTGCCTCTAAGCGATGGAGCCAAGCATGCACAAAAATGATCGGTTGAAAACAACACAATTAGGGTAAATATTGGACAGAATACACATTGTTATTTTGACCCAGTTGTTGGGTCACTTAGTTGGGCTGTTTTCTTTAAAAAAGCACCAGGTTGTGTTGTTGATGTCATTAACATGATGACCAGTAATGACATGTACTTCCATGGGGTGGCCAAAAAGAGCTATATGAAAGCCACGCCCCAGTAGGCCACACCTTTGGATTACCCAAACATGGGTTTGGGTATTTGGGTTTTTATTCACTTTCATGCTGGGTTGACCCAGCTGCTGGGTCTTTTTTAATGTAATAACCTATGGATTACAAAGCATTGTGGGAGACAACCTGTTTTTTTGGGAAGCAAAGGGCACTACATGCTCATAAATGATTGATGTCGCCACCTATCATTGGTTATCAATGCATGTATATTTTTTGGGGTAGATGACTATTTAGAGCTTAAATACATCTTCATCCTTCCCTCCTTCCAATCTAATTACATAGGCTACATGTGATCCACAGTTCTAACATAAATCAATGAAATATCCTACTTGCGAATAATATAGCTAATGTATTTATCTAGATGTTACTGTAACGTTGTGTCTGATGTTATAGCCTACAGTTTGTCTTGTCTGTAATATTTTCACCAAACAAATTCCAATTGGTTGATTTTCTATTAATTGTGAATACAATTGAATATATATTGTAGGTGAAGTGGAATTTCCATATCATCTACTTCATCGGCAATAATAAAGGTGAATGCCATTGTCGCGTTTCCTAGAAACAGCAGAAGTTGTCAGACTTGCTGTCGCTGCATATGTACCTCTCCCAACATTACTCTTCGGCTTCCATCTACAGTCTGCAGTCTACTTTCGCCTTACCACTCAAACGTGCCCACTGAGTGATCATGCTGTATTTGTCATTTTTTTCACATTTTATTTAACCTTTATTTAACTAGGCAAGTCAGTTAAGAACAAATTCTTATTTACAATGACGGCCTACCCCGGCCAAATCCGGACGACGCTGGGCCGCCCTATGGGACTCCCAATCAGGGCCGGTTGTGATACAGCCTGGAATCGAAACAGGGTCTGTAGTGACGCCTCTAGCACTGAGATGCAGTGCCTTAGACCGCATCTCATCCTGCATCCATCGCCTTCATTGTGGGAGGCTCTATTGTCAACCAATCATTAGGCTGTTTTGTTTGACCCATGTAAATGCGACTGAAACAACTTTGCCACAATTCATGTATACAGTGGATATGTACAAATGTATGTGAGTCTCTCTCTCACATTTGAGAAATTTAGCAGCAACTCTTATCCAGAGCGACTTACGGGAGCAACTAGGGTTAAGTACCTTGCTCAAGTGCACATCAGCAGATTTTTTTACCTAGTCAGCTTGGGGATTCAAACCAGCAACATTTTGGTTAATGGCCCAACGCTCTAACCGCTAGGCTACCTCACCAATTGAATTTACACAGATATTTTCAGTTTGTGTGTGATATGGGGTTGGAGACATGTTTATTTCAACATTATAAAGAACTACTTTTATAAACAGGCTTGAGGTTGAAAAACCACATCAACGTCCGACTTTCAGCTGTCGCAGATGCACCTCCCCCGACTTCACTCCTCGACTTTCATCTACAGTCGGTTGCTTTCGCCTTACCACTCAAACTTCTTTCGCCAATTAGCTTCAAATGGCTGGTGCTGAATCATGGCAAAGTTGGTTTGTCTTTGGATAGGCTATCTCTGAGGCTCGTTAGGGACCGTCAATAAACTACACCATGTAAATGGAACAATATTTTAATGTTCACATCTTTTATTTGTCTTACAAAATGTGTTCAATATTTGTATATGAATTTCTACAATTTATAATTGGTTTGATGTTTTTAAGTCATTGAAATTTGGAGCTATTGACCATTTGAAATATTGTCCTATGTACATTGTAGATAAGGATAAAAAATATAAAATGTTCATGGTCAATTTAGTTTGACATTCGATATACTTATCCTTATCAGTTCGCATGCAGCTGCACTCGCCGAATTGATGATTACTTGGGTCCTGCCAGCTGTGGGCATGTAGGCAGGATTGAAACAAGCCCAACCCGAGGAAAACTGTTACGGTACCCTTCATTCCGTGACATACCATGTTTTCCTATCATCTCTCAAATCTCCGTTTTGGACAAGACTGACTTTATGATAAAAAAATATCCTATTTATACTTTATAGTCAATTTAGGACACAATAATAAATGTTTCGGACTTATATCGATGCCACGTAGGCTGTTTTCAAACAAGAAGTTGCCTTTTAGAGGCAATCACTCTTTCAGGTTAGTGTTTGATGAGTTTATTTCCAAAATTATACATACACCAATTTTCATGTTTGTGTTTTTTCAACTCTTTTTAAGGTGTCCCTAAAGTTTGGTATACTCCAATGGAATGTTTACATCCTGTATATTTGACTGTGATATGTTGTCTCGCCTAGCTTGAAGGGACATGCCAAAATATTTCAACTTCATATTCATCATCTCCAGCACAACCCCAACATCAACATATAGGAAAATGGCGCGTTTCTATGTTTTGTATAAAAAAAGATAAAGATAAGCGTTTCCAATGACATCGTCAACCAATTAGTAGACAAATAGTAGGCCATGCCGACTCACAATTGGTCAAAATCACACGCTGCAGACCGATGATGTCATTGGAAACACTTATTTTCCTCTATCTTCTTTACTACAAAACATAGAAACTCACAATTAACATATGTTGATGTTGGGGTGGTGCTGGAGAGGATGAACATGAAGTAGAGACATTTTTACATCCTGTATGGTGAGGACTGTATAGAAAATTTGCTAAATTGGAAAGCCTATTGCTGAATCATCATGTGGCCATCCACTGTGGTGTTGAGTTCACTGACGGCTTTGGGTTCATCTCTGTCATACTACAGCAGTACAGGAAACAGTATAGAAGCAGAATAAACAAGGAAACTTTGAAAGCTATGGGAGATGCATCGTAGGAACCCAAACATTCTCGATTCTTCTATCTAGATCCTTAGGAAAACAGACACACCCCTCGTCCTACCCGACGTGGCTCCTCGTCCCCTGTACAAACCAACATGGTGAACAGAGAGGCTCTTTGTCCAGGTCTCTCCGGGATGCGCCTACCTGCTGTTCCCTCACATGGGCCATGTGTCCCCCCACACCCTGGCCAGGTCCTGCTGCTTCAAACCTGGACCAGAGTTGGACCAGAGTCCATGCCATTCAATCTCACTCTGTTTGTTTGGAGAAATAAGGCAGTGTAGAGTATCTTAAAAAAAATTTAATAGGCAGATGGGAAAAGGTTCTATGGCTCACCGTCCTCTTGTAATATTTCCTAGAATTGGGAATGTGGAGGGAGAGAAGGAGGGAGAAAGAATAACAGACCACTGATTATAAAGAGATATGGCAAACCCCAGGGTAGGCTGAGAAGCAAGTCAGCACATTTTTGCCTGAGAAGTAGTAATATCAGAAGGATATCTGCAGCCCATCGGGACTTCCAAGACCACCTACGTGTCACGTGTGAACTGTCATTCTTCAAATATTTTTAAATAGCCGTCCAAGAGTTACATTTTGTCAATGCAAACTCAAGAATTACGAGAGCCCATGTCGAATCTTGTCCCTGCCTCCTTTTCTGTCCATCTGTCCGTTTTTCCTTTTTCTCCCCATCTCTAACACACAAACAGACGCACAAACACAGACCTTGATCTCAGAAACCCAGAGAGCAATGATAGAAGAGTAAAGTCAACAGTAGTTCTCTCCCAACTTCCAATTCAACTTACAAACAAGGGGCTCCCCAAACATGGACCGTGACTTGTCACATGATTCACGTGTTCCAGGGTTTGACCAAATAAAAGTGATTGCAAAACTTTAATAAAAGTTAACTGTTTAAAAAAAATATATATATACACACACACACACACATACAGTACCAGTCAAAAGTTTGGACACACCTACTCATTCAAGGGTTTTTCTTTTCTTTATTTTTACTATTTCTACATTGTAGAATAATAGTGAAGACATCAAAACTATGAAATAACATATGGAATCATGGAGTAACCACAAAAGTGTTAAAAAAATCAAAACATAGTTTATATTTGAGATTCTTTAAAGTAGCCACCCTTTGCTTTGATGACAGCTTTGCACACTCTTGGCATTCTCTCAACCAGCTTCATGAGATAGTCACCTGGAATTTCAATTAACAGGTGTGCCTTGTTAAAAGTTAATTTGTGGCATTTCTTTCCTTCTTAATGCGTTTGAGCCAATCCGTTGTGTTGTGACAAGGTAGGGGTGGTATACAGAAGATAGCCCTATTTGGTAAAATACCAAGTCCATATTATGACAAGAACAGCTCAAATAAGCAAAGAGAAACAACATTCCATAATTACTTTAAGACATGAAGGTCAGGCAATCCCGAAAATGTCAAGAACTTTGAAAGTTTCTTCAAGTGCAGTCGCAAAAACCATCAAGCGCTATGATGAAACTGGTTCTCATGAGGACCGCCACAGGAAAGGCAGACCCAGAGTTATAAATTCACAGAGTTTAAGTAACAGACACGTCAACATCAACTGTTCAGAGGAGACTGCGTGAATCAGGCCTTCATGGTCAAATTGCTGCAAAGAAACCACTACTAAAGGACACTAATAATAAGAAGAGACTTTCTTGGGCCAAGAAACACAAGCAATGGACATTGGACCAGCGGAAATCTGTCCTTTGGTCCAAATTTGAGATTTTTGGTTCCAACCGCCGTGTCTTTGTGAGACACAGAATAGGTGAACAGATTATCTCCGCATGTGTGGTTTCCACCGTGAAGTATGGAGGAGGTGGTGTGATGGTGCTTTGCTGGTGACACTGATTTATTTAGAATTCTGGGCACACTTAACCAGCATGGCTACTACAGCATTCTGCAATCACACAGCATTTTATTTAACTAGACAAGTCAGTTAAGAACAATTTCTTATTTACAATGACAGCCTAGGAACAGTGGGTTAACTACCTTGTTCTGGGGCAGAACGACAGGTTTTTACCTTGTCAGCTCAGGGATTCAATCTAGTAACCTTTCGGTTACTGGCCCAATGCTCTAACCACTAGGCTACCTGCTGTTTTTTAACAGGACAATGACCCAAAACACACCTCCAGGCTGTGTAAGGGATATTTGACCAAGTAGAGTGACGGAGTGCTGCATCAGATGACCTGGCCTCCACAATCACCTGGCCTCAACCCAATTGAGATGGTTTGGGATGAGTTGGACCAAAGAGTGAAGGAAAAGCAGCCAACCAGTGCTCAGCATATGTGGGAACTCCTTCAAGACTGTTGGAAAAGCATTCCTCGTGAAGCTGGTTGAGAGAATGCCAAGTGTGTGCAAAGGGTGGCTACTTTGAAGAATCTCAAATATAAAATATACCTGGTTACTACATGATTCCATATGTGTTATTTCATAGTTTATGTCTTCACTATTATTCTACAATGTAGAAAATAGTAAAAAATAAAGAAAACCCCTTGAATAAGTAGGTGTCCAAATTTTTGACTGGCACTGTATATATAGATATATTCACATTTAGTAAGCAACTGTGGTGTCACAGAGCTGCTTATGTCTAGAGTTTGGTAGGATGACATCAATTCAATTGGTTAGTGCGCAAACAAATTGTTTGGTACTTCGCTAATAATAACTCTTTCTATTCATGTCTTTATTGAAGGGGTTGATTATTGATTGGTTAACAATTGTATGGGACCATACTGGGAGAATATTTCAACCTTGTTATTCCTCTTCCTGTGAAAGAGGGGACAGGTTTCTACATGGCTCTTATCAGGCATTTTTGAGGCCTGGGTATTGAATTCTGGGAAATGCAGCAGATTTCCTTAGGGATGCGCACCCAGGTAGCTGGCGTGAAAGGCAAACGCTCTATGCATCGTGTCAATAGGGTTAACCCATTTGGTGGGAATTGTAACATGGCTCATTAGTGAGGATCGCTACACTGCCCCCTGCCAACGGAAAGGCACGTGCTATGACCACTTCAGGCTCCTCACATATCCGGCTGTGCATTCCGATGGCCTCACTGCCGCCATCTCACTTCTGAAACGAATGCAGTGAATGGTGAGACAGGGATGCATACCCTGGTCATTGGCATGAAAGGCTAGGATAACATGCCAATAGGGATAACCCAGTTGGTGGGAATTGTAACGTGGCTCATTTGTGTGGGTCAATACAATATAGAGCACTATAAACGTGAATATGCTCTCAATCAACTTGCTAACTCAAGTGCTACACCTCTGAACCCTTTTATGAAACCCAGGATGGTGCATTCCATAGTCAATATGTTTATTATGTTTCCCAAGAATGAGTCTAAGAGAGCGTTTTCACAGAACCCTCGTGACCTTGCTTCACCACACCCAGGCTTCAGAGTAAACCGGCTTGTACCACAGCAATGACAGCTCGCTGAGACCTCTGGGTAGAATGAAGCCACGCAGGAGAGCCTATTACAATATAATGGGAATGTGGACTGGAGTAAATAGAGAGGATACAATAATGTCTCGTTATGAAGTTAAGTCTCTAAATCCCCTTGGTCAATTCCTTTAGTCCAGGGCTCTCCCACCCTGTTCTCGGAGAGCTACTGTCTTGTAGGTTTACGCTCCAACCCCAGTTGTCACTAACCTGATTCAGCTAAGCAACCAGCTAATTATTGGAATCGGGTGATCTAGATTAGGGTTGGAGTGAAAACCTACAGGACAGTAGCTCTCCAGGAACCGGGTTGGAGAGCTCTGCTTTAACATATTCACGTACGGCACTGTAGAATAATGTTGGCTTCAGACAATAAAGGACTCAAGATGATCAGATGACTAAAAGATAAAGCATGTGCAATCATAAAATGTTTACATGTCATGCAATAGGAAGAATTAAAGGCACATGCGCAGCTCAGTGGGGTAAAAAAAAAGTTACCAAATCCTCATCAAACTCTCTTATTTCATAAATGCACAGTGTCCTACTTCCTGGCAAATTGTATTGTACTGTACATAACATCTTCTGCAACTTGTGTAAAAGGCAACTAACTTTACTGTCCATTTCAAAATTGCATACACAAAAGAAAGTCAAGAGCATTAGAATGCCAACAGACTAGGTATTGTCTCAGACCACCCGTCATGTATTTAATAACTGTTTCTCAAAGCCTACAATGTTGTCTCTGTGGATCCCAGATGATCTGAATTCACACAACATCCTTTAATACCATGTGAATCATCAGAAGCAGATGTTCCATCTAGAGCAAGGGTATTCAACTCTTACCCTGTGAGGTCCAGAGCCTGCTGTTTTTTTGTTCTACCTGCTACTTATTTACACCCACCTGTTATCAAGTCTAAATCAGTCCCTGATTAGAGAGGAACAATGAAAAAACACAGAGGAACTGGCTTTGAGGTCCAGGGATGAGTTTGAGGGGTTTAGATAGTGTGTACAGTTAGAGTCAAGCTTATTTCATTTCCACAGCACGTGTCTTGTTTATTTCAATAGCAAGACTTCTAATCTCACTGCCATGTGTAGTGTAGTCGTAACACAACAGGCCATTGCAGACCGAGTTATCTAACATATGACAATGTTATTGCATGTCCAGAAGGGTTGTAAACAAATTGCACAAACATTTGTGCACAGCAAAATTGGCCAGTGTTACCTAGTGCTTATTTTTCAGTGTAACATTAATAACCAGTGTTGAGTGTGATTGTGTTAGTTTTACCACAGATTATCCATTATATTGACCAGATACTCCATTGGCTACTCTAACAATGAAAATACATGTCTTCAAACATGGAAGGCAGAGGAGGCAAGAGCAGGATGGAAGGAGGCAAGAGCAGGTGGAATCATTCTAGCCAATGAGAGGGCAGATACAACCGTGATAACAGGCCCAACTCCGATATAACGTTTATTTTCTCAAAGTTGCTGGGATCTTACGTGTCCTACTTATATCAGTACACTCGTAACAACCTAAGCATTACAAAACTTATATTCGAGAAAATAAGCAATTTTTTGTTAAGCAAATTTGACTCTCCATACAAAAAGTCCTCGCTTGGTGAGTAAAAAAAAAAGAAAAGAACACCACCTGTTGGAGAAGACAGATTTTGGGCAAAGTTATCCCTCTCGCTTTGCCTCTTCTTCTCTGGTTTAAAACATTCCCATCAAAACCATGCCTATCATTATCAGATTTCCCAGCATGCTCTACTGCAGGTAGATTTTTTTAGGATTCTTTTTAATATCTGTGTTTCTGCACACACATTATACTATACAAAGATAAATAAAATAAAATGTTGTAAATTAATCCAATCAGTTAGTTAGATATATTGCACCCATTCCTGAAATGGTTGTTCCAGTTAAAATGGTTTAGGTAGTCTCCACACTATGTTTCTAACTGCGTGCAGAGGAATTCAAGACGGTGACATGGGAGCATGAAGGTGGCATGAGAATGGTGCAAGCTGATACTGAGTATGACTGATGGCTCTAGCAAAGATGAGCTTGAAAATGGTGAGAACACTGGATGGACTACAGAGAGCTAGAATCGCAAATTAAAATGCTGTCTAGTAAGCCTACTACTCATGGCTCAACTACTTCACAATTTGTAGTAGGAGTGCAGTTTGAGGATAAGAAGATATCCTTGATATTGGCAAGATGGTGAAGAGAGTTTTGGGTACTGTGGAATCTGTGAGGGTGACCAGAAGTGGAATTTTGCAGTTTTTTTTGTGTCGGCAGAACAAAAGGAGGACACATTGTGCCTCAACAGAATCAAGGAGAAAGAGGTTACTGTCTTTGATTTTAGGAGCAGGGCTCCAATAAAGGGTGTGATTTCTGGAGTCTCTTTGGAAGTTGAATATCAAGATGAAAATTCCCAGAGTTATTGGGGGTCGACAATTGATGCGTATGTTCAATGGACAGAAGATAGTGTACATCTGTGTTACTGTTTTTTGATGAGTCGCTCCCTACACATGGCAAGATGGGTGAGTTACTCTATGAGGGCATTTGTCCTCAGGTTACTTGAGTGTTCCAACTGCAAGGCGTTTGGGCAGGTGTCAAGTGTTTGCAGAGAGTATGGCCTGAGTGATTATTTGGCTGCGGAAGATTATGATGTGGTGGTGGGAAGCATGAGTTCCCTGATTGTGTTGTAAGGGTTCGGTTGCCGTGGAGTCACAGCAGACCAATGCTGTGGGTGCTATTTGCAAGGTGCAGGATCCATATACCGTTGTAAAGTACATTTTTGGGCATTTATTGCTATGTTGATAAACTGCACTGTAGGAGTGGATGAGAACTCAAAGATCGATATTACTGTATCTGAACGCTTCTTGGGAATGAAGGATGTAACGGGTGAGGAGCTCCATGGCGTATTGACTGGAGCAGCAGTTCTGTCCTCTCAGGTTACCGGATCTGAAGGATTTATGTTTTTGTTTTGTTATTCGGATGTTTGAGTTGATTAAACGTTTTTGTTTAATTCCCTTTTCCGTTTTGGATTTTCCACTTTTTTCAGCATCCAGTAGAGGACGGCAATACATGTTTCTGGTGTAGTCCGCCCTAAAACGCCACATAAGAAGAAGAGCAATGTTCCTAACCCTGTCAGTCATTCTGAATGCAGGTTGCAGGTGAATAAAAATTCCAACTGTTGAAAGACCCAACTCTGGCTGGATTCGAATAGGAATTACGCATCACTTTGCAATCCAGCATAATATGACTTGCAGGCCTGATGTGGCCTTTAAACCAGGAGGTACCTAACCACACTGTGTTAGGGTAAAACTTGCCCATCAAAGTAAGGCCTTATGATCTATTTAATGTATTGTCCTAAAGAGGTTAATTTTAATGATAATATTTGCCTCCAATAGGAACTCACTTGGTGAAGTCCACATGATTGAAAATGAATGAATTCAGCAACTGTCTGTCACTAACAAATAGTAATGGGTGGCAAGTACAATTCACTCAAAGGCACACTGGGAAATTATATTGGCGGTGTGGCTTAGGCGTGGCTTTCAATTAGTTATTTTTGGCCACCCATGAGTGGAAGTGTTGTACCAGTTTAACTGTGGTATGGTTATGTTAATAAAAGTTTGAACATGTCCACTGCCAGTCATGAAGTTTTTGTAAATGCTTACATAAGAGCATGTGGCATTAAATACTTGTAAATATTATTGTAATGTCCTTAATCCAACACAAGCGACCTTGTCAAGAGTTACGGAAGTATTTGTGTAATGGTTAAAAATACTGTATGAGGTGTTATTGATGACACCATTGGTGCAAACTATATACACAAGTCACCTTGTCAAGAGGTATGGACCTCTTTGCACAACGCTATTGTTACAAACCTCCTTGTGTTTAAAAAAAACGTTATTGCATAACATCGTTGGTATAAACTATATACACTTCCTATTGTTAAAAATAATATGAAGTGTTATTGCATAACAGTAAAAGTGTTCATTCCCTAACACTGACAAAGTGTAACAGCATCAGCACTAAGAACTGTGTAAATTTAACACTGAAAAGTGTGGACCCGTATAGACACTGGCATAGTGTTAAATGTAACACTGTCAGTGTTGATTTAACACCGGAGAATTTGCTGTGTGACTTGGTTCAGTGACTTAATGTAGTTGGTGGTGGGTGACTTACTAAAGCACTTGCAGTCGCCATACCCTAGCTCAAGAC
Source organism: Salvelinus namaycush (assembly GCF_016432855.1). NCBI lineage: Eukaryota > Metazoa > Chordata > Actinopteri > Salmoniformes > Salmonidae > Salvelinus > Salvelinus namaycush. The sequence goes on along the minus strand of NC_052326.1, from coordinate 12,271,757 downwards.
CAAAAATGTAAAAGTAGACTATAAAAAAAGGATATTAAAATCATTCCAATCCCGATTAAAATGCAACCAAAGATGGGCAGTATTTTGTTACATATATTTGAAATATGTATTTAAATTACTTCTCACTATTTTGTAATTTATATTACACACTGGACTGAACTACACTCCAATGTATTTTGTAGCAAGATACTTTTAAGAGCTGTAGTTTGTATTTTTAAAATACAAAATACTTTGATACCATTGCTTTTATAGAGGTTCACATTTTGTGGCTCCCTTTCATCCTGCACTGGTATCAGAAGTCTGATGGCACTACGGTGTGATACGAGTGTCTTAGGGATGGTTGAGAGAATGCCAAGAGTGTGCAAAGCTGTCAAGGCAAAAGGTGGCTACTTTTAAGAATCTCAAATATAAAATATATTTTGATTTGTTTAACACTTTTTTGGTTAATACATGATTCCATGTGTGTTATTTCATAGTTTTTTGATGTCTTCACTATTAGTCTACAATGTTGAAAATAGTAAATAAAAAAAATAAAAAATATATAAAAAGTAGGTGTCCAAACGTTTGACTGGTACTGTATATTTATCTAATTTTGTTGTCTGTTTTGCATGTTATTTTGGCATTAATACGGGTCACATAAGTTTGCAAACAATGTAAAAAATATATATAATTGAGTATATATAAAGCCGCATACAAACATCGTCTCATTTTTGCTTTCTTGAGTAAGGCAGCTCCAAAATGCAGGTGTTTCAGCCTAGCTCAGTGCTTTCTGTGGTGGTGGGGCAGCCGGTGGAAAATACAGCGCATAGGGATTGGTAATGTTCTCTTGTTGTGCCGTGATTGGCTCAGTGTTCTGTCACTCACGGGAACACTACATCACCGCAAAATCTACAGGGAGAGCTCGGAAATTCAAACCCCTTGGGTGCTGCCATAGATTTACATTAGAAGTGCCCATCCAAGAAGTCTCAAGGTCATTGGCCACAGATAAAATGACGTCAAATCACGTCTCATATACCGTAGCTTAGATTGAACTGTTCATGTCAACATCATACTTTAAAAATCTTTGCTAGTAAACTAGACAAGAAGTCATCATCATCAATCAAGTCGACAATCTACTGGCAAATCCTTTTCATATGAAGCGAAATGATAGATAACGTATCGGTGCTCATCGGCCATCAAACAAGCTAAGTGCCAGTATAGAGACAAAGTAGAGTCGCAATTCAACAGCTCAGACACAAGAGGTATGTGGCAGTGTCTACAGTCAATCACGGATTACAAAAAGAAAACCAGCCCCGTCGCGGACCAGGATGTCTTGCTCCCAGACAGACTAAATAACTTTTTTGCTCGCTTTGAGGACAATACAGTGCCACTGACACGGCCCGCTACCAAAACCTGCGGGCTCTCCTTCACTGCAGCCGAGGTGAGTAAAACATTTAAACGTGTTAACCCTCGCAAGGCTGCAGGCCCAGATGGCATTCCCAGCCGTGTCCTCAGAGCATGCGCAGACCAGCTGGCTGGTGTGTTTACAGACATATTCAATCAATCCTTATCCCAGTCTGCTGTTCCCACATGATTCAAGAGGGCCACCATTGTTCCTGTTCCCAAGAAAGCTAAGGTAACTGAGCTAAACGACTACCGCCCCGTAGCACTCACTTCCGTCATCATGAAGTGCTTTGAGAGACTAGTCAAGGACCATATCACCTCCACCCTACCTGGCACCCTAGACCCACTCCAATTTGCTTACCGACCCAATAGGTCCACAGACTACGCAATCGCAACCACACTGCACACTGCCCTAACCCATCTGGACAAGAGGAATACCTATGTGAGAATGCTGTTCATCGACTACAGCTCAGCATTTAACACCATAGTACCCTCCAAACTCGTCATCAAGCTCGAGACCTTGGGTCTCGACCCCGCCCTGTGCAACTGGGTACTGGACTTCCTGACGGGCCGCCCCCAGGTGGTGAGGGTAGGTAACAACATCTCCACCCCGCTGATCCTCAACACTGGGGCCCCACAAGGGTGCATTCTGAGCACTCTCCTGTACTCCCTGTTCACCCACGACTGCGTGGCCATGCACGCCTCCAACTCAATCATCAAGTTTGCGGACGACACTACAGTGGTAGGCTTGATTACCAACAACGACGAGACGGCCTACATGGAGGAGGTGAGGGCCCTCGGAGTGTGGTGTCAGGAAAATAACCTCACACTCAACGTCAACAAAACAAAGGAGATGATTGTGGACTTCAGGAAACAGCAGAGGGAGCACCCCCCCTATCCACATCGACGGGACATTAGTGGAGAGGGTAGTAAGTTAAGTTCCTCGGTGTACACATCACGGACAAACTGAATTGGTCCACCCACAGAGACAGCGTTGTGAAGAAGGCACAGCAGCGCCTCTTCAACCTCAGGAGGCTGAAGAAATTCGGCTTGTCACCAAAAGCACTCAAACTTCTACAGATGCACAATCGAGAGCATCCTGTCGGGCTGTATCACCACCTGGTACGGCAACTGCTCCGCCCACAACCGTAAGGCTCTCCAGAGGGTAGTGAGGTCTGCACAACGCATCACCGGGGGCAAACTACCTGCCCTCCAGGACACCTACACCACCCGATGTCACAGGAAGGCCATAAAGATCATCAAGGACAACAACCACCCAAGCCACTGCCTGTTCACCCCGCTATCATCCAGAAGGCGAGGTCAGTACAGGTGCATCAAAGCAGGGACCGAGAGACTGAAAAACAGCTTCTATCTCAAGGCCATCAGACTGTTAAACAGCCACCACTAACCTTTAGTGGCCGCTGCCAACATACTGACTCAACTCCAGCCACTTTAATAATGGGAATTGATGGAAATTATGTAAAAATGTATCACTAGCCACTTTAAACAATGCCACTTAATATAATGTTTACATACCCTACATTACTCATCTCATATGTATATGTATATACTGTACTCTATATCATCTACTGCATCTTGCCATCTTTATGTAATACATGTATCACTAGCCACTTTAAACTATGCCACTTTATGTTTATATACCCTACATTACTCATCTCATATGTATATACTGTACTCTATACCATCTACTGCATCTTGCCTATGCCGTTCTGTACCATCACTCATTCATATATCTTTATGTACATATTCTTTATCCCTTTACACTTGTGTGTATAAGGTAGTAGTTGTGGAATTGTTAGGTTAGATTACTCGTTGGTTATTACTGCATTGTCGGAACTAGAAGCACAAGCATTTCGCTACACTCGCATTAACATCTGCTAACCATGTGTATGTGACAAATAACATTTGATTTGATTGGACAAACGTTACACAAGTTGGAAATCGCAAATTCAACAATGAGTAGTTTGGAAGGAATCAGTGGCTAATTGCAAGCTTTGCAAAGCAATCTTTAGCCTGATATTCAGTGGAGAGGGTGTGTCCAAGTCTGGGTTCAAGGGTCTCTTTTCCAAGCTTAAAAGGATAAACATTCACAACACACCATGGGCCAGAAAAGGTTGAATACATTGGCCCTGCTGTCAATCCAGAATGACTTCTGCCACTTTCAAAACAACTGAAAACTCAGAAATGGGAAATCTCAGACTTCAGTTATTTCAAGACAACTGGGAACTCTGGGGAAAAAAAAATTGCTCCGACTGGGAAAATACGTTTTGAACGGTCATCCAACTCAGAATTACAAGTCGGGAACTCGGGCTTCTTTCTAGAGCTCCGACATGAAGATCACTGACGTCATGATTCATACTTGTTAGTTGTCTTGAAAGCACCATAAATCCAGAGAATAACAGACTTTGATGACAAATTTACCCACAAGGACCGCCGTGCCACTTTCCGGTTCAAGTGAGTACAGCACAACAAGGGGTGTCCAGAAATGTCTTGTATGCTGCTGCATAAATTATGTAATATGCCAGGGAGATATGTATACTGTAGCTAAGAAAGTAATGCAAAGTGTATGTTGTGTAGTAAGCTGTTAGTAGCCCATGTGCCTCACCCTAATAATTTGGTCCCTTTCCCACTCATAACTTAGCCTACTGTTCTGATTTGGTGGTACACATGTAGCCTATAGCCTGTTTTAGAGAAATGTAATAATTTAATATTTTAAGAGCTTTCATTGTATACTTATATGCCCCCTTAATTTATCCTACGGTTCTGACTTGGTGTAAAGGGAGAATACTGTAAGAACGACCCATGTTCTGAATTCTGTCACTGTACATTTCAAAAGTGCTGAACAAAGTTATGACTACATCCATCCTAGCTCACTCATTAATGTCTTAATCGAAATTACGGATTGCCTCTTATCCGCTCGTCCTTAGATTTGTTTTGTAGAACAACCACCTGATTGGTATTGGTTTCAGTAGAAGACAAAAAGGCTACTCTGCACACACGCGTGTGGGACATCACCTATAATAATTTGTCTGCTCTACATTATTTTGACCAGCAGGTGCCACTAGTGTGGCTAGAAAGCCTTAATGCGTCAGGAAGCTTTGTTTCCCCATCACTAGTTATGACCACAATGTCAACTCTGTTTACTTACAAGTACAATGCAACATTTAAAATATTATTAGACCAACATGTAGACCATGTCAGAGGTCTTACACATTCACAACATTTGTAAGGGTCTCTAGACCCCTTCTAAACAGGGGTTGTGTGTCTAGACGTATAGCTGTAGCCCGGAGTCTGGGTGGTAGGTGTAAATGAGGAGAAATGGGGGTGACATGTTAAAGTGGCTATTATCTGATGGTACCACTGTTGATAACCAGGGCCAGCTCCAGGCATAAGTGAGTGGGAGGGGTGTGGGGGAGGACTCAGTGGGGTCTAAACTTACTATTAAGAGTAAGAATAGATTCGTAAAATGAGATCCAACAAGAACATCAAGGGGTTAGAAATCCAGGGGATAGAAAGTGTCAACGTATGTCTACGACTCTAGTTTTTTCTTAAGTCCGCAATCTGGATTCCTACAGTCTTATTGAGATCACTTTTCTAGCCTCTGGATTAAAACCTAATTATAACAAGTGTACCATATTACATATTGGATTGTAAAAAAATATATATAAAATAGGGTTTACACTACCTTGTAGTTTACCAATAAAATGAGCGGATGGTGAAGTAGACATACTTAGTATTCACATCTCAAAAAATATAAATTAACTAAACACAATCAATTTAAATAGAAAGTTAGCAAAATAGATAAGATTCTGCAACCATGGAGAGGTAAATACTTTATTTTTGGGAGAAAGTAAATCACATTGATTAACTCTTTGGTCCTATCACAGTTGCCTTACTAATGGCGCTGCCTACTCCAGAAGACTCGTTTTTTTTTTTAATCGTTTGAGAAAAACATTTAATTTTATTTGGAATGCTAAGCCAGACAAAATTAAACGTGCCTATTTATATAATGAATATGAATTTGGGGGGCTAAAATGATTCAATATTAAAGATTTAAACCTCTCACTAAAAGCTTCACTCATACATAAATTATACTTAAACCCAAAATGGTTCGCCAGTAGATTATTAAGAAAGGCCGTTTTGCCTATAATCAGATTACAACTTCTCATTTCCGACAAACTGATAATGAAATTTTGTTAAAAGTATTGCCCTTTCTTAAACAAGCCATACAACGCTGGTTACAATTTCAGTTTTATCTTCCAGAAAAGATAGAACAAATATTACAAAAATGTTGTTTAAACTCAAATATACTGATTAATAAAAAAACATTCTTCATGGAAAAAATGATAGAAATGTGTATTTATTAATGATATTATGAATAGAAACGGAGTTGTGTCACATATGCAGCTATCAAAAATACCTACTCAATCCAAATTTACAACCAACTGATTGCAGCATTAGCACACAAAAAAGGAGGCGGCATGTGGAAAAGAGAGAAGGTAGGGAACTTGTTTGCTTGTCATATATTAAAAGACACAAATTGGCTGAAAGGAACTGGCATAAATAGAAAAATATACCAGTTTAATTTGAGGACACAAATGTGGACTGCTGCGCCATACAGGTTGTAAAATAAATGGGAAGAGATTTGATGTACCAATTCCATGTCACATGGTTTATGAACTGGTACAAAAAAAAAAAGCTTGATTCAGCACTTAGAATTTTTTTAATAAAAATTATATAAAATTCTTGCCACCAACAGAACGCTATATATTATATATACACTGCTCAAAAAAATAAAGGGAACACTAAAATAACATCCTAGATCTGAATGAATGAAATATTCTTATTAAATACTTTTTTCTTTACATAGTTGAATGTGCTGACAACAAAATCACACAAAAATGATCAATGGAAATCAAATGTATCAACCCATGGAGGTCTGGATTTGGAGTCACACTCAAAATTAAAGTGGAAAACCACACTACAGGCTGATCCAACTTTGATGTAATGTCCTTAAAACAAGTCAAAATGAGGCTCATTAGTGTGTGTGGCCTCCACGTGCCTGTATGACCTCCCTACAACGCCTGGGCATGCTCCTGATGAGGTGGCGGATGGTCTCCTGAGGGATCTCCTCCCAGACCTGGACTAAAGCATCCGCCAACTCCTGGACAGTCTGTGGTGCAACGTGGCGTTGGTGGATGGAGCGAGACATGATGTCCCAGATGTGCTCAATTGGATTCAGGTCTGGGGAACGGGCGGGCCAGTCCATAGCATCAATGCCTTCCTCTTGCAGGAACTGCTGACACACTCCAGCCACATGAGGTCTAGCATTGTCTTGCATTAGCAGGAACCCAGGGCCAACCGCACCAGCATATGGTCTCACAAGGGGTCTGAGGATCTCATCTCGGTACCTAATGGCAGTCAGGCTACCTCTGGCGAGCACATGGAGGGCTGTGCGGCCCCCCAAAGAAATGCCACCCCACACCATGACTGACCCACCGCCAAACCGGTCATGCTGGAGGATGTTGCAGGCAGCAGAACGTTCTCTACGGCGTCTCCAGACTCTCTCACGTCTGTCACATGTGCTCAGTGTGAACCTGCTTTCATCTGTGAAGAGCACAGGGCGCCAGTGGCGAATTTGCCAATCTTGGTGTTCTCTGGCAAATGCCAAACGTCCTGCACGGTGTTGGGCTGTAAGCACAACCCCCACCTGTGGACGTCGGGCCCTCATACCACCCTCATGGAGTCTGTTTCTGACCGTTTGAGCAGACACATGCACATTTGTGGCCTGCTGGAGGTCATTTTGCAGGGCTCTGGCAGTGCTCCTCCTTGCACAAAGGCGGAGGTAGCGGTCCTGCTGCTGGGTTGTTGCCCTCCTACGGCCTCCTCCACGTCTCCTGATGTACTGGCCTGTCTCCTGGTAGCGCCTCCATGCTCTGGACACTACGCTGACAGACACAGCAAACCTTCTTGCCACAGCTCGCATTGATGTGCCATCCTGGATGAGCTGCACTACCTGAGCCACTTGTGTGGGTTGTAGACTCCGTCTCATGCTACCACTAGAGTGAAAGCACTGCCAGCATTCAAAAGTGACCAAAACATCAGCCAGGAAGCATAAGAACTGAGAAGTGGTCTGTGGTCACCACCTGCAGAACCACTCCTTTATTGGGGGTGTCTTGCTAATTGCCTATAATTTCCACCTTTTGTCTATTCCATTTGCACAACAGCATGTGAAATTTATTGTCAATCAGTGTTGCTTTTTAAGTGGACAGTTTGATTTCACAGAAGTGTGATTGACTTGGAGTTACATTGTGTTGTTTAAGTGTCCCCTTTATTTTTTTGAGCAGTGTATGTGTATATATATATATATATATATATATATATATAGCATACAAAAATCTCAGCTCTGTAGATTTTACTGCGAAGAGACAGAATCAATAGATCATTTATTCTGGTATTGCTTGTTTCTGGTCACAAGTTCAGGAATTGTAAAAAAAATAAATAAAAAAATCACAACATACACTTAAAATTAACCTTACAAATAGCAGTGTTGGGCGATGCCATAGTCAATAAATAATACTCGTAGGAAAGGTTTATCTTTATGTATATGTAGCAGAAAAGTTGTAAAAAAAAAAAGAAAAACGATTTGTCATCCGAAGGGGGGGTTGATTAAAAAACATTTTAAAAAAGAATAGTAGATGGCTAATTGAGTGACTGTTAATGATGTCAACCCATTTTTTGGGGGGTTGACATCAAAACCCTAATTGCTCCTGTATGTCGCTCTAGAAACGAGCATCTGCTAAATTACTCAAATGTAAAATGTAGATTTGGGGGGGGGGGGGGGGTCTCCAAACCAAATCTCGCTAAGGGCCCCCAAAAGACTAGAGCCGCCCGCCCCTGTTGATAACCTCAAAATCTGAGTTCACATAGATTTGATTGATGTTTAGGCCACTTGTTCAGTGCACCAAAATACTCTTTCAATTTGTATACATATTTCATCGAAGTATCTTTCTCAAAATGCAATCTGCACTACTTTTGATTGCAATGTGTTAATACAATTAACTATCACGTAATCAAACTGCTCAAAAATAGTAACTACTGAACCAAAATGACGTAGTTCATATATAGTTTGATAACTGCTGAAAACTGTACATTTCTATATTTTCATCTCATAAATGTATCAATTTGACATCAATTTATGTTGGACGGTAAATCCAAATCATATATGGATGTGCCTGTAAATACCACATCATTCTCCATCAGCCAGTGTGCTTCAATAGGATTAAGTGGGAAAGAGTCACTATGTGCTACCATTTAGAATTATAGTGTAGTGTACAATGCACTGGTGAATCACCTGGGATATACTGTACCTTTTTTCCACCTCCAGTATTTCATGGATTGAACTTGACTGACAACTTTCAGGATCAATCAAACATACATTTTGGATGCATCAATATATTTTGTGCGTAAAGGCTCGCCAAACCTGTTTCTGTAATGATTCAAACATATTTCCTAACCCCAAAATGGGCCTAAATAATAATAAATCATAATTTTTTTTAAATCTACCCCTTTGCTGCTGAAACCGAGACCAATATGCATATGGCTTGCTTCGATTGATCCCTATATTCTGAAACAGTTCTCTATGTATTCTAGTGAGTCTGATAAAAATCAGTTGGCCAGCAAGTGGGAGGGCTTTCAGCGGTTTAATTAAAATATATTCAGAGTACACAAGGGAACCACGCACCTGCAAAGCATGTTACACACCTTGATAAGCTAAGTCTGAAAACCAACTACTGAGAAATGCGTACATTTTCTAAGTCTGAATCGGGCCCTATGTGAATAGTAAATGCCTTATCAAAATGCCCTATCATGTATTAACTGAAAGCTCTCTCAAATTCACAGAGTGATGCCAAAAACAACAGTGACTCAAACAAGCAGCCTTGATCCCCTTCGCTGAACTGCTGATGTAACTATTGGAATAGGGATGGAGAAAGAAAACAATTGAGGTATTATAGAGAAAGAAAAAGGCAAAGTTACTTGTGTCTTTGTTTGTGCGTCCTTCTCTACACCATCATTGACTGATATAGAGAACCTTCAGTAGCTTATTGAATTCTCTCTGTGTTTGTCTTCACGACATACACACTCCGGACGACATGTGAAAAGACAAACCGTGACTGTCTGTGTCACGATGACACACACCAAAATCACAAAGATTGTCTGGCACTGCACTCCTCCTTGAAATGGGCAATTACTATACAAATTAGTGGGATTCGCCCCTTTTTTCAATTTTCATCTAAAATGACATACCCAAATCTGCCTGTAACTCAGGCCCTGAAGCAAGGATATGCATATTCTTGGTACCATTTGAAAAGGAAACACTGAGGTTTGTGGCAATATGAAAGGAATGTAGGAGAATATAACACAATAGATATGGTAAAAGATAAGAAGAAAAAAAAAAAACATTATTTTGTATTTTTTTGGTACCATCATCTTTGAAGTGCTAGAAAAAGGCCATAATGTATTATTTCAGCTCAGGTACAATTTAGATTTTGGCCACTAGATGGCAGCAGTGTATGTGCAAAGTTTTTGATCAAATGACCCATTGCATTTCTGTTCAAAATTTTGTATCAAGACTGCCCAAATATGCCAGATTTGTTAATTAATAGCTTTTCATGTTAAAAACTGCACACTCTCCAATAGCATGGTATTCTTTCACTGTAATAGCTACTGTAAATTGGACAGTGCAGTTAGCTTAAATTCTTGTTAATCTTTCTGCCAATATAAGATATGTCTATGTCCTGGGAATTGTTCTTGCTACTTACAACCTCATGCTAATCACATTAGCCTACGTTAGGTCAACTGTTAGGTCAACCGATCTCGGAAAAGTGTTAAGGAATACCATTGCTTCCCTGTTGTACAAATTGGGTAATCTTCACACAAAAAGAGTCATGGCAGTCATATGCCCTAAGAAACATCTATTGGTAGTTTGTGATCAACAATGAATAATGCAATAGACAGGTTGTTATTACAAGTGTTTAATAATTGTACTAGTGAGTAAGCCATGGCTTCTTGCAAATACATGCAAAACTGTTGCAAATTAAATAACTAATGAGACATCCAGATATTAAAGACACTTAAGAAAACGTTGAGTGATAATGACAAGGGGCAGCAACTTAACTTCAGTCACCAGGATTCTGGAACTACCCAGGCTGTGAGCCTCATGCAGTAACTGTCTGGGAGCTGCATGTGGTCAAGACCAGAGGAGATCGTGGTTCTTAATCTCCTCTGGTTTTACCCGACAGGTCCAAAGACTGAGGCGGCAGGATGCAAGCAGGATGATCCAGTCTGAGAGCCAACCCTGCCCCCTACTGCTCCCCACCACCGGACCTCTCTACAGAGCACTAACCGCTGCCACCTGGGCCCTGCCGCCAGCTTGGCCCTCAGCACCCTCCTGTCCTAATTATCATACTAATTTTAGTGTCTCGGATTTACATTTACTATGTTACGTCTAGTCTATGAGACAAGGCTGCAGCTAAAAGTCCCGAAGCTTCTGCATATGTGTGAGATTCTCCACTTTACGCAGTATCTGCTATACTTGTTGAGAACAGGCTACACTGGCCTTTAAATAAAGTTAGATCAAAGCTTCATCAATGTCTGCAGGATCAGATGATAGTATGCTACATAACAGAACCAAATATAATACCATGACGTTAAGACAAAACAAAAAAAACACACCCTGATTTCTTATGAGATTTTAGGATGATTGAGATCAAATGGTCGCATTTCTGTAGCCTATAACTCAAGGAGATCTAAAAGCATATCCCCATGAAACTGATTGAGATCAAATGGTTGGTATGCAGATGGACATTTCACCGGTAAAACTCACCCCCCCAAAAAATCATTCACATTTGACAGTGCGACATGCACAAGGGAGGTTCTCTACAAGTAGAGCAGAGCCTGAGTAAAGTAGAGAATCCCACACATGCACAGAAGCTTTGGGACATTTAGCTGTCGAGAAGGTCCAGAAAAGTCGGATAAGCAGTCTCGTCCTTAAAATTAATCACCAACCACTGCATTTGTGTGCTCCAACAAAGTTGAAATCCCACCTACATTGAGAGCCAATGATTTGAGACAGATCAGATTATTTACTGGGTTACTTTGATATAAGAGAAAATTATGGAGTGTAGCTCCAGTCTGCTGAGGGATAGGTGCAGCATCTGACCTGTAAACTCCTCCTTCAAGCTTGGTCCATCTTGACCCCCACCATCTCTCTACCTAATAACACACCTGGGAAGACCTGTCCAAAACCACAGCCATCCCCCAGAAAGAATAACAAATTCAGAGTCTAATCATGTGGTTGAATTCAAATATACAGATTAAAGTGTTTCTGGAAAAGGGGATCTTATTTCTTTTTTTAATCATTGATAGTAATGGGAATTTGATTTGATTTAAAACACTGTGTACAATGTATGGGGATATGACACAGAGTGTACAACACATTAGGAACACCTTCCTAATATTGAGTTGCACCCCTTTTGCTCTCAGAACAGACTCAATTCGTCAGGGCGTGGACTCTACAAGGTGTCAAAAGCGTTCCACAGGGATTCTGGCCCATGTTAACTCCAATGCTTCCTACAGTTGTGTCAAGTTGGCTGGATGTCCTTTGGGTGATGGACATTCTTGATACACACAGGAAACTGTTGAGTGTGAAAAACCCAGCAGTGTTGCAGTTTGACACTCAAACCGGTGCACCGACTACCACACCCCATTCAAAGGCACTTCAATCTTTCGTCTTGCCCATTCTCCCTCTGAATGGCACACACAATCCATGTCTCAATTAAAAATCCTTCTTTAACCAGTCTCTTCCCCTTCATCTACACTGATTTGAGAGGTTATTAAAAGTGACATCAATAAGGGATCATAGCTTTCACCTGGTTAGTCGGTCATGGAAAGAGCAGGTATTCCTAATGTTTTGTACACTATGTACAAATCATAATTACAATCCGTTACTTGCAGCAATTCAATATACAATCTCTCGATTCTGCTGGGGAAGGTTAGATTTTTTTTTAACTCAGAAAACAAATGTTAGTACTGGATTCTTTCAAAATAACTGTCAAACACTATTATACACTAGAAGGGTTGACTGCAAAAGAAAGTAAGAGGTCTCAACATTTTACTGATAAGTGGGACCAAATAACTCGTCAAGAGGTATGGGCCAGATTTTCATATACAAAGGAAAGGTGCTCCTGATCGCCAGCCATATGACAACTCTAGTTGTTTTTAGTATGTATGCATGTATATATTTTTTTACGTAATTCCTGTTTGTCTTCTTGTAGTTTTTTAGGGCAATTTATGTTAGTTTGCTTTTGTGGGTCCAGCACACCAAAGTAGTGGGCTGAAGAGGAAGAGATAGTCTGGGGGACCCTGAACCTTAAGCTCCCACTTCCTTATTGTGGGATGGTTATTTGTAACGGCTGTCAATGGTATTACATGCCTACCATTTTTTTTGGGGGGGGGGGGGGGGATTTTTAAAATAAATACCCCCTCCCAAAAAAAAGACATCTCCTTGCAAAAAAATTCTAACATTTTTAATATGAAATAGTATCCCCAGCAGCTCCTTACATGTTTCTAATAGTGCATTTGTGACTTGGCTTTAGTTTATCAGTAACTGAACCAGTTCTATGTGCTTCAACTAATGACATAAGTTCATTAAGCAAATCTACAAACTGTATTAGTAAACATGAGACCGCTATAGAACGCTACAGACCAATACTGCAGACAGTTGTCAGACAACTTTTCCAAAATTGTAATATTAATTTTGCATACAAGGAGACATGGTTCTCTTAGAAGACGATTCCGACGGTCAGAAAAAGGATTACAATAGAGCACAGTTCGTAATTAATTCAATGTTGCCTTCGATCGAAACGATTACCACTTGTCACTGCTCTTGTTCCAGCTGTGTGAAGAATGGGACCTCTATAGAGTCTTTGGAACCAGACTCAAACTACAGCGCAACACTAGCCAGTCCATTGGACAGCAATTGATATCAAGCAAAGACAACGATCTAGTCAGATCCAGAAGAGTAAAAGGGAGCTGTAATAAAAGACATCCTTTCAACAATGCTAAACCTAGTAAGTTAGCTCCACCGGGTTGCTTACCTCGTAGTGAGACACCAGGGAGGTCCTAATGGCAAAGGGGTAGCCGGTAGTCTGCAGTACTCTACATCTCAATTCTGGTAGAATGGCCATGTCTGTGGGAGGAAACACAGGGGGAGGAGTCGACTGCATCTGCAAAACATTCACTTTAGGTGGAAATCAAATGAAGGGGCCTTGCTTCAGAAGTTCGACCCAAGATGGTTGTAGACTGAAGAGCCCACAAACTATAAACAAATGCCTGAGTTTCTCAAGTTTGGAATGCGGTTCTAGATTTCATTTTTCACCAAGTTTGTGAAAAGTAGTAATTTGAATGCGAGCTAAAGCAAAGTCTGCAATTGAACAGCTCGTTTACCTAGAGATTGCACATCTGATTGCAAAAGTCATAGAATTATGCTCAGCATCCACAATGAAGTCCACATGAATTGGTTGACCAATCTCATTTAATATTTTCTGTACAAAATGAGAACGCATACCATACAAACTGTACATTTATAACATGCCGACAAAATACTATTGCCACAGCAAAAAGGGGGGTGGGGAAAGAACGTGCCTATCTTAAAATTCTTACACAATCAAATATATACAAATCATAAACTACATAATTTTACATTTCTCCAATAGACAAGTCCATTCTCCTTTTTCCTATTCCCTAGCAGACTGATGACACAATGTGACTGCACTCAGAAATTAATCCAAAGAAACGCACATCTTTTAGCAAAGGAAGGCCCTCCATCCAATCCCCTAATTAAAGCATGTAATCTCTGCAACTTCCCCATGCTGCCATTACAATCCCTTTATCTCAAGGCGTCTGTTTATGGATGAATGTAGGGAGAGATGTTAAGATGCCCAGGGATGGTGATTGCCCCACACAGAAACACAGGGAACATAGCACCAGGTCAGTAGGATATGGCTGTTCTTGGAAGGCAGGTATATTTGGCAAATCACTCCATTTCAGTGAAGCGGGCAAACATGGCTTTGCGGACAGCGTCTTTGTAGGTGTCTGAGGCAGACAGGCCGTAGCTGCTGCCTTTGGTTCCCAGACCAGCTCCCTTCGCCCTCAGCTGGGCCTGTAGGGAGATAACAGCATGTCTGAGATAAGTAAAGGCGTTCAACACTGGCGTATTTAAAAAAAAAATATATATATATATATTATAAATAAATATAAATAAAAGATATGTTATAAATAAATATATTATATAAATACATATTATATAAATAAATATTATATGTAAATAAATAATTAGGTGGGGAGACAGGCAAGAGGGAGAAAGTGGTTAGAGTGTACCCAAAAATTTAACCCTGGTCTCCGGTGCATATGTGAAGGAGAGTGTTACCACTACAACGCGGTTCTACACTTAACTTCTCTAGGGTAGGGGGCAGCATTTTCACGTTTGGATGAAAAGCATACCCAAATTAAACTGCAAGCTACTCATCCACAGAAGATAAGATATGCATATTATTAGTAGATTTGGATAGAAAACTCTGAAGTTTATAAAACTGTTTGAATCATATCTGTGAGTATAACAGAACTTATTTAGCAAGCGAAACCCCGAGGACAAACCATTCAGATTTTGTTTTGTTTTGAGGTCACTGTCTTTTCAATGAGTTTTCATTGGGAAACCAGATTTCTAAGCGACCTGCTTGCAGTTCCTACGGCTTCCACTGGATGTCAACTGTCTAGAGAAATTGGTTGAGGTTATTCCTTTGTGTAATGAAGAAATACAGCCATCTTGAAGTCGAGTCACTCTAGGTGTCCTGTTTGATTGAAGAGCATGACCAGAAGGCATGCTACGGTTGGTTTTAATCCTGTATTGAACACAGATCATCCCGTCTTCAATTTTATCGATTATTAACGTTTAAAAAAAATACCTAAAGTTGTATTAGAAAAGTAGTTTGAAATTTTTGGGCAAAGTTTACGGGTAACCTTTGAGATATTTTGTCACGTTTGAGCAAGTTGGAACCTGTGTTTTTCTGGATCAAACGCGCCAAATAAAATGGACATTTTGGATTTATATCGACGGAATTAATCAAACAAAAGGACCATTTGTGATGTTTATGGGACATATTGGAGTGCCAACAACAGAAGCTCGTCAAAGGTAAGGCATGAATTATATTTTTATTTCTGCGTTTTGTGTCGAGCATATTCCAACCCTGCATGCACATCTCTTTGTTTACAATGGTGCTATCCTCAGAAAATAGCATCGTATGCTTTTGCCGAAAAGCCTATTTGAATTCTGACATGTTGGCTGGATTCACAACCAGTGTAGCTTTAATTTGGTATCTTTCATGTGTGATTTAATTAAAGGTTGATTTTATAGTAATTTTCATAGTAATTTATTTGAATATGGCGCTCTGCATTTTCTCAGGCTTTTGGCCAGGGGAGACAGTAGCGTCCAGCCTAAACTCAGATTTTTGGATATAAATATGAACTTTACCGAACAAAACATACATGTATTGTGTAACATGAAGTCCTATGAGTGTCATCTGATGAAGATCATGAAAGGTTAGTGATTAATTTTATCTCCATTTCTGCTTTTTATTACTGCTCTCTTTGGCTGGAAAAATGGTTGTCTTTTTCTGTGACTTGGCTCATACCTAACACAATCGTTTGGTGTGCTTTCGTCGTAAAACCACTTTGGCTGGATTTACAACAAGTGTAGCTTTAAAATGGTGTAAAATACTTGTATGTTTGAGGAATTTAAATTATGGGATTTCTGTTGTTTTGAATTTGGCGCACTGCAGTTTCACTGGCTGTTGACGAGGTGGGACGCTACCGTCCCACATACCCTAGAGAAGTTAAGAGCAAATTTAACAGACTTTGTTGTATATGAAAGATATCTTCACAGGGTTTGCTTTTGGGTTGAAGCAGCACTATTACTGGTTTAAACTGGACAAGATTCACCTCAATAGGTGCAGTGATGCCCTGCTGGTTGCGGCCCAGACCTCTGCCTTCCTGCCATCCCATGGCCTGTAGCATCTTGTTCCCAATGTTGTCACTGTTCAGACCGTCTTTGGTGGGTTGTTCATAGTTACTGCAGAGGAGAAGGGGTAAATGACAACACAATCATTGTTATCCAATCTCACGTCACAGAACATCACAGTGTACATTTATAACATGCAGACAAAATACTATTGCCACAGCAAAAAGGGGGGTGGGGAAAGAACGTGCCTATCTTAAAATTCTTACACAAAATGTATACAAATGATTGGGTAACAATGATAATAAGAATAAGCATGATTATAGCACAGTAGCAGCTTACACGACTGGTGCTGGCTGTGCTGTGAATTTCTTCTTTTTGGGTGCTGGGGGTTCAGGGATGCCGTATTTCTCTCTCCTCTCTGCAGCCCGGTCTCTGTACTTCATCTGTTCACAGGGAGGGAAATAGAAAATGAATGTAGAAACAAACCTGACAACAGGGTTTCTATTAACCACAGGTCAACCAGTAACATTAGACCAACAGTCTTCATGTCGGAGGCTCACCTCTGTCTCTTTCCTCTCCAGCTCTTCCAGCTCAGCCTCACTCAGCTTAGATCTGCGGTGGACCTCCAGGTTTTGCTGGGATTTGAAGACAAATAAAGATTAAGACCACTTCACACTGAATTCATACATAAACAAGATTCTTCTTTCACATAATAGATGTTCATTTTCATAACAGTTTAGTGAGTAGACTAAAGTGGGATTCCTCCTGGGCGTCAGTGATCAGCACCTTGTGAAGGTCAGAGAGCTGCTGGTGGCGCACCAGGCCGTCCTTATTGGGGAACTGTCTCCTACACAGCAGGCAGGCCATCTTCTTCCAGTCGGTCAGCTGATCCTGGCCCTGCTCACCACTATCGCGCTCCGGCTCTGCTGCACCCCCCTCCTCTGGGTCACTGTCCCCACTGTAGGCTGCCACCAGACCAACCTGGGGAAAGACACAACCAGATAGTTACCATACAACCAAGTAGGTACCATACAAGACTGGAAGATAAAATGTATGATCTGTCATTTCTGAGCTTACATTTGAGTCTAGTATCAATATCTTACCTTGGCTGAGTTGGTTGGGGCCTGCTCCTCTGGGCGCTGCACTGCTTCTGACATGAGCATTTCCAAGCTTCCAGCCTGCTGCAAAGTCACAACACTAGTCACTGCCATCAAGTCACCTCTTCAATCTGACGCCATCAAGTCAAAAGTGTCACTGCATGAGTCCTCTAAAGCAGCGTTTCCCCGAACTCAGTCCTCGGGACCCCAAGGGGTGCACGTTTTTTGCCTTATCACTACACAGCTTGATGATTAGTTGATTATGTGAATCAGCTGTGTAGTGCTAGGGCAAAAACGTGCACCCCTTGGGGTCCCGAGGACTGAGTTCGGGGAAACGCCGCTCTAAAGGATTCTAATCGTCATGGATAGACCTAAAATGGCTACCTTCTTCTCGAAGAGTGTGAAGCCTGCGTCGGCGGCCGCGGCCTCTTTCCTCTCCTCCTGGCTGACGGGCTGGAAGCTGCTCTTGAAGTTCTCCTTCTGCTTGTTCAGACTCTTCGCCCAGCGCTCCATGTCCTTAGCAATCTGGAAAGAGCATGACAACTCAGTCAAACTACACACACTTTAATACAACACCCCTTGACAGCAACAAGGGTTTCATGACATTGTCCCGATACCAACAGAATGTAGACGGCAACGCCCCCCCCCCCCCGTTTTCTCATATACAGCTGTACCGCCTTGACATCTGAAGAGATCCCGGTCTCCTCTGCGTACCTGCTGAGCCGTCTTGCTCTTGGGCTTCTCTTGTTTCCTCTCCTTGGATTCCTTAGCCTCTTTGCTAGCTGCTGCTGCGTTTGCCGTCTGCTCAGTTTGGTCGGCGGCTGAGGCAGGGACGTACGTCTGCTTCTCACTGTCCCAGTACAGGTACTGCTGTGTTTGGGAATTATAGTAGTACTGGAGGAGAGAAGATAACTGTCAAAAACACATACACCCACATACCCATTCTTCAGTCAACTCATGAGGCATGGTGGAACCATTCAAAATGGCAACAGAAAACATTGACCGGTGTGTGGGTACTTACATGGGTATTTGGGTCGTAGTAGAGGCCAGTTTCAGGGTCGAAGTAGTAACCCGAGGATTCGTCATACTGGTAGGTGGAGGTGTCGGGAACAGCTGGGGACCAAGACAAGAGTATGGAAGATTACAAACAATCAAATCCTGGCTTGAATAGAGTAGATCATTTTAAATCTGAAAGCATTCCACTAAGTTTCATTCTGAACTGGAACTTGTCAGGAGAGGGAGGCTCTTACCAGTGTCTGTGGCCAGTCCAGAGAGTGTCGCTGTTGCTGTGGAAACCGGCGCTGTAATGGTTGCAGCTGCCGAGTGAACTCCGGTCTGTTTTGCTTCCAGTTGCTGGGCCAATTGCAGTGCCTGCAGAGACAATTGGCCATTGTGGGGAATCTTTAGGGCAAGCATACTGTCCGTGGTGCAGTAAAGGCGACGGTGTGTGTATTGCCAGCCCCATAGGTTAAAGACAGAGACTCACCTGTGTGGCAGTGTGACTGATAAGGCGGGGTTGGTAGACTTGTGCAACCTGTGAGATCACCACTCCTGTAGCAGCTGGGGCCGCTGTGAATAAAAGACACCCAGGCTTTATTACACACGTTCTCCTCAAATCAGAAGGCTATTAAAAAGGCATGGACACTGAATGCAAATGTTGCCTCTCACCTCCCAGTATTCCGTTCCCCTGGGAGAGGTCTCCTGCTGCCTGCTGGTAGTAGGCCTGGTAGTCCTATCGACACAGTAAGGCACACAGTCAAGTCACACATTGAAGCAGCAGCGTCTACAACGCATCCCAGGTATTTACAGACTGGGGTAACCATCACCGTACCTGTGTGAAGGGAACGTAGCCCTCCTCTAGATAGCTGTACTCCGACAGCTGTCCTTCAACACCCTGCTGTGGCTAGGAAGGAACACACTGACTGTTAGCATGTGCATCGGGAAAACAAAACGTCACCGGTGAACGTGAGGAGATGTGGGTTTGTGCGCGTTTACCTGGCTGGAGGACCACTGGGCAGCAGCGATGGCTGTGCTGGCCGCAGAGAAGGCACTGATCCGGTTACAGTCTGGGAGCAAGAGATCCCTGAAGAGACCAAGGAGAGTAGAGATTAGGGAGACATCTCCATCCCTATCACATCCTCAACTGGAATTATGCTGAGAACACTATAACCCTAACCATTGACATCTCAACTTTAAGGCTAGGGGGCAGTATTCATAAGTTTGGATGACTGAGGTTCCCAAAGTAAACTGCCTGTTACTCAGGCCCAGAAGCTAGGATATGCATATGCATGGTAGTACTGGATAGAAAACACTAAAGTTTCTAACACTGTTAAAATAATGGTCTGAGTATAACAGAACTGATTTGGCAGGCGAAACACAGAGAACAATCCATCCAGGATTTTTGTTGAGGTCATTGGACTTTAATGCTTTTCTTTGGGAAAGTCTAATAATTAGGACCCAGATTACAGTTCCTATAGCTTCCACTAGTTGTCAAGTCTTTAAAAAAGTATTCGTATTCTTTCGAAGTGTCCCTCAGAAGGACTCTAGGTCTTTTGGTGCACGTGAATGAGTGCGCGCTCCTCATTCTTTTTCTCCGGTATTGAACACAGGATACTCCATCTTAAATTTGATCGATTATTTACATATTAGGGTACCTGAGGTTGGATTAGAAACGTTGTTTGAATTGTTTGGACGAAGTTTACAGGTAACTTTTTAGATGCCTTTGAAGGCATGTTGGGCGAGTTGGAACAGGTGGATTTCTGAATCAAACGTGCCAAATAAACAAACATTTTTGGGATATAAAGGACTTTATCGAACAAAACCATTAATTGTGTAACTGGGACCCTTTGGATTGCAAAAAGATGAAGATCTTCAAAGGTAAGTGATATATTTTAATCGCTATTTTTGAGTTGTAACACCTGTGCAGGTTATGAATTCATGTTAATGCAGGATGTGGGTGAGGCGCTGTCCTCAGACGATCAAATGCTATGCTTTTGCCGTAAAGTCTATTGTAAATAGGACAAAGTGGTTCGATTACCAAGATTCTAAACTAAAGAATGGTGTATAACACTTCGCAATCTGCAATTTCACCAGATGTTGTCGAGGTGGGACGCTAGCGTCCCAATGATCTGAAAGAAGTTAAACCTAACCACGGACTTCGCTGTGACGGAACACTCACTTCCTTGCACTCTTGGCATAGTCCACACCGATGGTCTTCCCATCCAGCTTGAGAGGGGGCTGCAGTCCTTGTAAGATGGTTAGGAGCTGAGAAGCCTCCTGTGATGCAGAAACAACAAAGCACTAAGAATAAACATACTCATTTAACTTACAGAGAAAAGTGTATACAGACTCCACGAAATCAAGCCAAAGATGACAAACACCAGTTGACCATTAACAATCAAAAAAGGGGAACATCACTGAAGATACAGAGGTCGCTCTGTAAAGAAACTCAAACCAAATAAAATGTTGAGAGCTCTGCTGAAAGGCTGGCATACCAGAGGGGAGGAAAGCTGTACGAAGGTGAAGCCTCTGTTCTGGCCCGTCTGTTTGTCCTTGATGAGACGGATGTTGCTGGTTGACAGGTTGGCGTAGGGGGCCAGGGCCGTCATGATGGCCTCCACAGTGGTAAGGGGGGCTATGTTCCTAAGGATGATGGCTGGAGAGGGGACACACACACACACATATTCAGTATAAAAGATCCCATTGGCTCTCAGACCCCCCCTCAGGTCATCTGACAGGACTTAGTTTCATGACGGCGGAGAGGTACTCACTGTCGCCGTAGTAGTCTCCGCTCTGCTGGGTCTCTCGGACTCCAGTGGTGTTGTTGGTTTCACACTCTGTTGGGAAAAGCAGGAAGAATGAGAGCAGGGCATTAGCGTCACCTCGCCCTCAGTACCCATGACAGAGTCCAGGACATGAGCTAGAAAATGTTCCTGCTCCACAGGGATTTGACATCCTCGCTATTCCACCTGTCAATTCTCACGTACGTTTTCAGCTAAATCTGGTTTGTTCACAATACTAAGAAATATGATTAGTCAGGGCTCTACGCGGACCTTTTTTTATTATTATTTTTATTACCAGGAGCACGTGCGCTAAGTTGAAAAATGTAGGCGCACACAAAGAAATTTAGTAGCACAATGACAAATATATATATATTTTTTTTAATTCCAGGTCGCACAGCAAAATATTTTGGCACATATGAGAGTAGAATGGTCGCACTGTAGAGCCCTGTATCTGTATCCTCTATTGCGCCTGCACCTGTGCGTAGCCCCATGGTATTGTGTCAGACCATCCAGATGGGTGCAAGCAGTGGCTTCCTGATTCAGGAACTACTTACCAGCTTTGGATGCTCCGCACCTGAAGCACTTCAGCCTCCTCCGGAAATTGTACAGGCCGCACTGCAAGCAACCGGTCACATTTTTTATTGAAAATACAGCTACTTAGGTCCAGGACACCGCTGCCTCAGATGAATAGCAAACTAAAAGCAGTGCAGCATTGGGTGCTTACCTGAGCCAAACGCTCACACTGGCAACTAATGCAATCAGGCATTCCTACACCTAACAATGTGCTCAAAGTCATTTGGCAGGAGCTCATTCTGGACTATAAGGTAACAATTGATTGCCTAACATTGTCACTACAGCATTTCAGATAGGAGTGAAAGGGGAAAACAGTGTAGGCAGGGTGGGATATGGAGTCAAGCCACAGCAGAAACTTACAGTGCTGCAGAGCCAGTCTTCAAACTTGTGCCGGGGGTTGCTGTAGTGCATGGCCACACTCTTGCCTTGGATGACCAGGAGTTTCTGTAAGAGGGGGGGCAAAATGTTGGTCATTTCAAGCTTTCCTGGCTGGCGCACGTCTCACTCTAGCTGCACCCAAAATACAAGCAGTGTTGGCAAGGAGGGAAGGGGGAAAGGGACCCCCGGTTGGCGCTTGTGTCAAAGACAGACGGAAGGATGTGTATGTGAGCTTGTGTACAGAGGGTTCTTAATGTGTTTGGGACCCGAGTGTCCAGACTGAGCCGGAGCAGAGTGTATGTTAACATGATAGAGATACTTTGATCGGCTTCCCTAGAACCAGGGATATGCTTCCAACAGACAAATTAATTTGCTAAGAAGTACAGCATGAATCAATCACTAAAAAGAAAAAAAACCATCAACTGACAAGTAAGTGCTCAAATTTGGAGAGGACACTAGGCTAGGAGACAGAATTCCTTATTTTCCCCGATGGCCTTTGACTATCTTTTATCAGAAAAATGTCTTCCTGAGTTATCTTACCAGTCAGATTGTAGGGTACTATAATCTCAAAGTGGTTTAAGGTAAGTTTCCGTTAAATTAGGCTACATGGCTCAATTCTATTGACATCGAACGTCTTAAAACCTTAGTATTACACCCTGAAAATATGGGGGGCAGTGAGATTAAAGAATTATCAGTGAAAGGTTAAATAAACCTCTAAAACCATGCAGTCTTTATGGATACCATATTAAGATTCCAATATAGTATTCTCCAACTAAAATCCAACTTAAATCCACATTTCCTTCAAATCATTTTTTGTTCTTATTCAGTTCACTTTGGTTGCCATTTGGTTCTCTTTTTTTTCCCAGATCTCCAAGGTAAAAACTAGACTTGGCGATTGTGAAGCAACCTGATTGGTCTCCATCCATCGGGTAGCATCTTGCAAGTGATAAAACTCCACGAAGGCGAAACCTCTGCTTATACCTAGAGACAGCATTCAAATATAGACGGGAGGAGTGTTAGTCAGAGTCCATGGGCACAACATTCAAACTCTGTCACAAACTGCTTCAGGACCCAATATGGCAAACAGTGGGCCCTTCATTTTGGGTTTTGCCATAGCAAGAAATCCTGCAGGATGACACTGGACCATACATCCTCAGTGTGACTATATGCATTATTTTATTCTTTCATTTGAAACAGCGCTTGACTGGCTGATGCTCTTACTTACCTTTTCGCTCCACATCTTAACAGAATGTAAAATATTGTTTCTTTGCTTTTGACATTAATTCATAACGATTTCATCTGATTTTTTATGTTGCTATGGCAAAACTGAAGCCAATTGAAGCAGATTGGCCCTGTGGTCAAAGATCGCGGGGGAAAGGAGGGACTCCATGGAACGCCTGGGTCTCACCTGTCCTCTTCTTCATCAGCCGGACATCTATTGGCTGGGGTCCCTCCAGCTGGTCCAGGGCAGCTCGGATCTGGAAGGCACAAGAACATTTAAATCCGTAGCCCTCAGTTCCGCAACACATTTCAGTTGACATTATACAGTTGCTAACGTCTCCTTTAGTTTCACTGTATAGTCTACTCTTCTTTGCACGAACCACATTACTGACCGTTGGTGGGTCTAAAGCAGAGAGCGAAGAACTTACGTCTCCCTCTGTGACGTGAAGGGACAGGCCCCGGAGCATGATGGTCTTACTCTCCTTCTCTTCCCCTGGCTCCCCCCTGTAGTCCTGCTCCGGGTAATCTCCATCAGAGTGGTAGCCTTCTTCAGATCTATCGTTGTTCCGCTGCTTCCGGTCTCTCTGTTGGCGCGGATAAAACAGCGTGGATCAGTGTATTCTCCTAGTCGTCAACAAGATTGGTTTTGGCTGCACTCCCTTGCCAAGTCATGTCACTGGGCGTCTGACTCGGAAGGCATACCTCTGGACTGGCTCTGTTCCCCCGGTGTTCCCCTCCATCGTAGCGTTCGATGCGTCTCTCTTCACCCCAGCGGCGCATGACGTGCTCTCGTTCCTGGTCTCCTCGCTCTCGCCTCTCACCCCGGCCCTGATTGTTGCCGCCGTATCTGCCGCTACGCTCTGTGCGACTCACCCTGTGCGCACACAGGCATAGACACATAGTCAAACGCAGATCTAATTTTGACACACTCAAGGAATAACGAAATGGGTTCCAATGTATTTATATGGCTCAAGATAACCTCCAAGTACTATTATTTACATTTTTAACAACATAACCCTTACAATTATGTTTTTTCAAGCAGAAACAAATCTACTATTGCATTGTTGTGTGGGATTTAGTCAGGTATCTTGCAAACCACTCTGCTTCCTTATACTGTGAATGCCACTGAAACTCTGCCTAACGGCCTAACCTAACCAGTTTATATCCTGTGCAAGTGACACATTCCTACACCATACTTCAGTGTTCATGTCCCCGGTGTTTTGAATGGGCTTGACGATTACATCAAATTCATGAAAACCCAATCATAAGATAAATAAAAAATGATATTTGTGTTTCATGGATGAATTTACTTCTGCCAGATGCTAGGGATGTAAAGAGTCACCGATACGCATCGGTCCCCGGTTCAAATGATTAAGAAATGAGTGCATCAGTCCGCAGAACCCAAAACAGATCAAAATGTAGCACGCATTGGTGAGAAAATCAATTGAAATGTTACGCATCGCCAGTTCACTAGAGTTTCTCTTCTCCAAAAATGACTTACTTTCTACCTTCCGAAAATACCTCATCTTCAGTGTCGAACTGAGCATGTCATTATGTTGACAAACATTGATCTACAAGTCATTTTGGATGCCAAACAAACCCAGGCTATATCAGTAGCCTAGTCAAACTGCACGTGCCGCTGTGCTCACTAGCCAAAGAGAGGTAGGCCTATTCTTGCATTCAAATGTTTGTCAAATGGCTGCTTGCACAATGTTAGGGTTTATTAGTTGATTGACAACCAATGTAATTTGCTAGATTATTGTTATCAAAACACTCTGAAAATTGTGTTTTACCGATTGTTCAGGTTCACCATGAGCAATACTTGTTAGTTTTGCTTTAAACAATAAGTATATAATGGTCATTTTTAGATAGGGTAAAGGGATAATTTCATAAAAGAGGACTGAAATCACTTTTGCTATGCGCAACACTTCCAAACGGTCGAAACAATTCAATTATGAGACCGGAGTGAAATCCAAAGTTGTGCTACATATTCATTGGCTATGCCATAGCCATTTTTTAAAGATAAATATTGATACATTACTAACACTTTTAATCTGAAAAAAATGTATGAGTGGGTGACAGTGATTTCAGATCAAAAGTGTGTGTGTGTGTGTGTGGGGGGGTAGATGCCCAGTTTCTCTTATCGCTCAGCTCAGGTGCCTACATACACCATAGACGTCAGTGGTGGAAAAACGACCCAGTTGTCATACTTGAGTAAAAGATACCTTAATAAAAAAAAAAACTCAAGTGAAAGTCACCCAGTAAAATACTACTAGTATGCCTAAAAGTATTTGGTTTTAAAGATACATAAGTATCAAAAGTCAAAGTATAAATAATTAAATTCTTTATATTAAGCAAACCAGATGCCACCATTTTGTTTTTTTACAGAGCCTGGGGCACACTCCAACATAATTTACATATGAAGCATGTGTGATTAGTGAGTCCGGCAGTTTAAAGGCATTAGAGAGAGCAAGGATGTTCTCTTGACAAGTGCGTGAATAGGAGCATTTTCCTGTCCTGCTAAGCATTCAAAATGTAACAAGTACTTTTGGGTGTCAGGGAAATGTATGGAGTAAAAAAGTTAATTATTTTCTTTAGGAATGTAGTGAAGTAAAAGTAGTCAAATATAAATAGTATAGTACAGATACCACAAAAAACAGATTCAGTAAAAATACTCTAAAGTACTACTTAAGTACTTTACACCACTGATAGACATATCATTTAGACACACAGAAGTCAGCTCAGACAGTTCCAGCTCAGAGGCCCAACTCATGAACTCCATCAGCAGTAGATTTAATTTAGAATGGAAAATGAATGTGTTCATGCAACAAATGTTGGGGCACCGAATCATATCGCACCAAATTGCATCGATTAATTTCTCTAATCAAACAATCACACTGAATCCTTTTAAACAAAATCATATCGCGTATCAGAGCCCATGTAGCTATCTAGCTATGTATCAATTCATGTTGAAAGGGAAAGATGCACATCCCTACCAGATGTCTTTCATTGCATTTTTAGGAGGGAGTTGTTTACTCTGTAGTGCTAGTAAACCGTGGAATGGTAATGTAAGCAATACATAGTGTTATAAATGTTATAGCTAGTTAGCAAGCTACTTGCCAGAAGATACAGACCCTACCAAAACGATTGTTTACACTAACCAAACAAAGGAAAAGGAAAACCTGAATCTAGATCCCCCTACATATTGGTCTTGACGAGAAGAAAACAAACTGTCAGGGTAGATTCTCCTCTGCACTGTTCAACCAATCCAGTAAATGTGGAGGAGGGGGTTAAGATGGAGTGTCGCCTTGTTAAGGTCCAAAAGCTGAAGTCGCCCTGCAGGCTCTCTTTCCATTTTCCTTGGGGACTCGGCAGAGGTTAGTTTACACTGATCTGCACTGACGTCAGAACGCAATCATGGTTACAATATGACACTGTGAAGCCGGCGCTGGATATAGGTGGGAAAATGTACCTCAATGCACAGATGGGATATGCCACTGATATATCGAAGATTTAAATACTGCAAATTATCCTGGAAAACTGTCTTTTTCATCCCCATGCTAACTAGCAGTAGCCACTGCAGCCATTTTGAAATGCGACATGGCTTCCCATAATGGCTGCAGTGGCTACTGGTAGGTTGAAAGAGAATAAAAAGGGCAGTTTTCTGGGAAAACAAGCACCATTTCAATCTTCTCGACGGCGCAGTGTGGATAAATGCACAATTTTAAGTAAAGTGGCATATCCCATTGATGTATGTTTTGTGACCCATCTCTTGTGCCGGCTCCACATCGTCTTAAAGACATAGCTGTTTTGAATTATTGTTTTTTGTGCATCTGAGCGATGTTCTATCGATTCCCTGGGCCATTTCATGGGTATCTGAGCTATTGCCGTTTAAGCAGGTAGAAATTTGGTCGGTATGACGTAGCATTGCGATAAAGCCGCTATCACGACACTGGACGTTAATAGGAATACGACTTTGAGAACATCTAACATACATGGCAGGTTTCAATAGTGGCTGACGTCAACGCGGGAGGTTGTCTTCTCTCGAATAAACCATGGATTCTATTTTTACGATATTACCTGCAGAAATGTGTAATTTAAGAGGGTCTAACAAATTTCTCCTATTTGTCTGCCTCATCAGTCCAGGGTGCATTGCATGGTGCCTTTGCGAATGTCAGACTCCACTCAGGCACATCAATCTCCAGGTTGAACATGGTGAGACTGTAGACTACTAAATTGATGTTGTGGTTTGTTTAGGCTATTTTAGTTATTTCAAATGCTGATATTGACTTTGGTACTACTGTGCATAGCTACCTCCCTAGGTAGCTAACTAACCAGCCCACAGAGCATTGCGGATTTTGTAGTTGACTTGGGCTGTAACATTTCTACAACAATTAACATTTTTGTAATTTAGAAGATGTTCTTATCCAGAGTGACTTACAGGAGTAATTAGAGTTAAGTACCTTACTCAAGGGTATTACAGACTTCTCATCTAGTTAGCCCAGGGATTCGAACCAGCGACCTTTCAATTAATGGCCCAAAGCTCCCAACCACATGTTACCAACCTTATTATAAACGACAAAACGAAACATTTAACAAAAAAATATTCAGTGTTATATAACTGTAAATAGGAATGAGTGGTTTTGGGTGGATTTTTCCTTTAATGTAACGATTGTGTTCAGACCTCAGTGCAGTTCACTAACGTTATATTGTTATGTTAATTTGTTACTCACCGCTTATCAGCTCCCATTTCAATGGTTGTCACGACTATCAAAGATTGGAAGTGGGGTGGGGGGGGGGGGGGGGGGGGGAAACAACATTATTACGATCGTCAGCTAACTTAACTAGCTATTTGGCTTGTCTGCTAGAAGCAGAAGCTATATGGTGACTCATAAGAGTCAGTACTCTATCATTGCTAAAGTTACGTTATAGCTAACGTTACGCTTTAAAACGAACCAGCTAGCTAGCTCAAGAACAAACAGTAACGTAACAACTGTACAGAAGCATATTAACTCACAATTTAGAAAAGCTGTAGGAGATTCCCGATGATGATCTGTTTGCTAAATAGGTTTTGCAAACAATTCAAGTACTTGCACATTTCACAGGAAAATGGTTGTTGGTCTTCAGCACCTTCTTCTTCCCAAGATGCTTAGCGGCGGGGACGTGGAAAACAAAATCACCACACAATGAGCCAGATGTTTCACCGGATGTATAAATCTGAAGCATCCGGTTGGTATTTCCACTCACAACCACATATGGGAATGAGAGGAAGCCCAGTGGGAGAAGATGGATCGAGATGGATTTTGGCCAAAATTCTGCACATTTTCTCATCGATGACACATTTGAGCTCAATAGAGTTTCTCTTCCCAAAACTAAAATATGTTATGAACAGTGGAAAAAGCTTTGTGGACTTTACCCTTTGCCGAAGTTGTAAAAAAATGGCGTCGTTTAGGAGTGCAAGGGCAAGTTGAGTTACTACACACGCGCACTTCAAAATAGACGTTCCCTGATGGAAATATGCAAAAAAAATAAAAAAATAAGATGCCTGGCTCTGCCCACCTCCTTGATTGTTTTGCACAGTATGATTCATTAAAAAACTTTGACAATGTTCTCTTCTTCTATAGTTTAATGGCGTTCACACACATTTTATGTGCAATAAGCCACCTACTGTATGGGTAGTAAATGATATCAAACAAAGTTGAACAAATAAATAAAAATATACACTGACAGTGGGATGTTTTTTATATGGGGGAAACATCTTCATTCAGTTTTCACTGCAATGCTTTGGCTGTTAATTCCTGCAGACCCAAAAACCTTTCAGCCGCACCTACAATTATGTCCCCTCTTCAACTTCTTGTTTGTTTGGGCAGCGCAATAAATGCCACAAAATCCCCGTAATTTACAAGCAATGTATCAGTATCCCTCAACTGTTGAGCGACATTCTGAACAGGCTGCGGGTCATCCATAAATCTAGACTTGGTTTGCTCTATCGTAATCGCTCCTCTTTCACCCCAGCTGCCAAACTAACCCTAATTCAGATGACCATCCTACCAATGCTACTTTACGGAGACGTACTTTATAGATCGGCAGGTAAGGGTGCTCTCTAGCGGCTAGATGTTCTTTACCATTCTGCCATCAGATTTGCCACCAATGCTCCTTATAGGACACATCACTGCACTCTATACTCCACTGTAAACTGGTCATTTCTGTATACCCATCACAAGACCCACTGGTTGATGCTTATTTATAAAACCCTCTTAGGCCTTAGGACTCACTCCATATCAGAGATATCTACTGCAGCCTTCATCCTCCACATATAACACCTGTTCTGCCAGTCACATTCTGTTAAAGGTCCCTAAAGCGCACACATCCCTGGGTCGCTTATCTTTTCAGTTCGCTGCAGATAGCGACTGGAACGAGCTGCAACAAACACTCAAACTGGACAGTTTTATCTGCATCTCTTCATTCAAAGACTCAATCATGGGCACCCCTACTGACAGTTGTGGCTGCTTTGCGTGATGTATTGTTGTCTCTACCTTCTTGCCCTTTGTGCTGTTGTCTGTGCCCAATAATGTTTGTACCATGTTGTGCTGCTGCCATATGTTGCTACCATGTTGTTGTCATGTTGTGTTGCTACCATGCTGTGTTGTCATGTGTTGCTGCCTTGCTGTCCTAGGTTTCGCTTTATGTAGTGTTGTCTCGTCGTGATGTGTGTTTTATCGTATATTTTATATATATGAGGCCCATTATCAGCAACCATCACTCCTGTGTTCCAATGGCACGTTGTGTTAGCTAATCCAAGTTTATCATTTTAAAAGGCTAATTGATCATTAGAAAACCCTTTTGCAATTATGTTAGCACAGCTGAAAACTGTTCTGATTTAAAGAAGCAATAAAACTGGCTTTCTTTAGATTAGTTGAGTATCTGGAGCATCAGCATTTGTGGGTTCGACTACAGGCTCAAAATGGCCAGAAACAAAGACCTTTCTTCTGAAACTTGTCAGTCTATTCTTGTTCTGAGAAATGAAGGCTATTCCATGCGAGAAACTGAAGATCTCATACAACGCTGTGTACTACTCCCTTCACAGAACAGCGCAAACTGGCTCTAACCTGAATAGAAAGAGGAGTGGGAGGCCCCTGTGCACAACTGAGCAAGAGGACAAGTACATCAGAGTGTCTAGTTTGAGAAACAGACGCCTAACAAGTCCTCAACTGCCAGCTTCATTAAATAGTATCTGCAAAACACCAGTTTCAACGCCAACAGGGAAGAGGTGACTCCGGGGTGCTGGCCTTCTAGGCCCTCCCCCGCCCTCCCTTCGGCAAATCAGACCATGCCTCCATTCTGCTCCTACCCGACTACAGGCAGAAACTTAAACAGGAAGCTCCGTGGTACGTACTGTTCAATGTTGGTCTGACCAATCAGAATCTATGCTTCAAGATTGTTTTGATCACACAGACTGGGAAACGTTCTGGGCCGCCTCTGAGAATACTATTGATGTACAGTCGTGGCCAAAAGTTTTGAGAATGACACAAATATTAGGTTTTCACAAAGTCTGCTGCCTCAGTTTGTATAATGGCAATCTGCATATACTCCAGAATGTTATGAAGAGTGATCAGATTAATTGCAAAGTCCCTCTTTTCCATGTAAATGATGCTGAATCCCCAAGAAACATTTCCACTGCATTTCAGCCCTGCCACAAAAGGACCAGCTGACATCATGTCAGTGATTCTCTCGTTAACACAGGTGTGAGTGTTGACGAGGACAAGGCTGGAGATCACTCTGTCATGCTGATTGAGTTCGAATAACAGACTGGAAGCTTCAAAAGGAGGGTGGTGCTTGAAATCATGGTTCTTCCTCTGTCTACCACGGTTACCTGCAAGGAAACACGTGCCGTCATCATTGCTTTGCACAAAAAGGGCTTCACAGGCAAGGATATTGCTGCCAGTAAGATTTCACCTAAATCAACCATTTATTGGATCATCAAGAACGTCAAGGAGAGCGGTTCAATTGTTGTGAAGAAGGCTTCAGGGTGCCCAAGTAAGTCCAGCAAGTGCCAGGACCGTCTCCTAAAGTTGATTCAGTTGCGGGATCGGGGCACCACCAGTAGAGAGCTTGCTCAGGAATGGCAGCAGGCAGGTGTGAGTGCATCTGCACGCACAGTGAGGCGAAGACCTTTGGAGGATGGCCTGGTGTCAAGAAGGGCAACAAAGAAGCCACTTCTCTTCAGGAAAAACATCAGGGACAGACTGATATTCTGCAAAAGGTGCAGGGATTGGACTGCTGAGGACTGGGGTAAAGTCATTTTCTCTGATGAATCCCCTTTCCGATTGTTTGGGGCATCCGGAAAAAAGCTTGTCCGGAAAAGACAAGGTGAGCGCTACCATTAGTCCTGTGTCATGCCAACAGTAAAACATCCTGAGACCATTCATGTGTGGGGTTGCTTCTCAGCCAAGGGAGTGGGCTCACTCACAATTTTGCCTAAGAACACAGCCATGAATATAGAATGGTACCAACACATCCTCCGAGAGCAACTTCTCCCAAACATCCAGTTTGGTGACGAACAATGCCTTTTCCAGCATGATGGAGCACCTTGCCATAAGGCAAAAGTGATAACTAAGTGGCTCGGGGAACAAAACATCGATATTTTGGGTCCATGGCCAGGAAACTCCCCAGACCTTAATCCCATTGAGAACTTGTGGTCAATCCTCAAGAGGCGGGTGGACAAACAAAACCCCACAAATTCTGACAAACTCCAAGCATTGATTATGCAAGAATGGGCTGCCATCAGTCAGGATGTGGCCTAGAAGTTAATTGCCAGCATGCCAGGGCGGATTGCAGAGGTCTTGAAAAAGAAGGGTCAACACTGCAAATATTGACTCTTTGCATCAACTTCATGTAATTGTCAATAAAAGCCTTTGACACATATGAAATGCTTGTAAGTATACTTCAGTATTCCATAGTAACATCTGACAAAAATATCTAAAGACACTGAGGCAGCAGACTTTGTGAAAATTAATATTTGTTTCATTCTCAAAACTTTTGGCCACGACTGTATACACTGACTCGGTGACGGGCTCATCAGGAAATGCATAGAGGATGTTGTTCCCACTGATTAACCAAACAAAAAATGTGAATAGATGGCAGCATTTGTGCAAAACTGAAAGGGCAAACCACCGCATTTAACCATGGCAAGGTGACTGGGAACATGGACATGTACAAACAGACCCACTGCAACCTTCATAAGGCAATCAAAGAGGAAAAATGACACTACAGGGACAAAGTGGAGTCACATTTCAATGGCTCAGACACAAGATGTACATATGTGGTAGGGACTCCAGACAAACATGGATTATGAAGGTCAAGCCAGCGACGTCGACTAGAGCTCAGCCTTCAACACCATAGTGCCCTACAAGGTCATCACTAAGCTCAGGGCCCTGGGTCTGAACCCCCCTTGTGCAACTGGGTCCTGGAATTCCTGACCGGCCGATCCCAAGTGGTGAAGGTAGGAAACAACATCTCCACCATGCTGCTCCTGCCCCCTCCTGTACTCCTTGTTCACCCATGACTGCGTGACCGCACGTCTCCAACTCGATCATCAAGTTTGCTGTGGACACAAGTGGTAGGCTGTCTCAACGACGATGAGACAGAATACAGGGAGGAGGTGAGTGCACTGCAGAGTGATGCGAGGAAAATAACCTCTCCCTGAACATCAACAAAATGAAGGAGCTGATTGTGGACTACAGGAGACAGCAGAGAGAGCACGCCCAAATTCACATTGACAGGACCGCAGTGGAGAGGGTCATTAGCTTAAAGTTCCTTGGCGTGCACATCACTGACCATCACCCACTGATTCAGACCCAGGCCCCTGAGCTTAATGATGACCTTGTAGGGCATTTTGGTGTTGAAGGCTGAGCTCTAGTCGACGTCGCTGGCTTGACCTTCATATTCCATGTTTGTCTGGAGTCCCTGCCACGTAGTACATAGTCCTTGAACACTGGTCACTTTAATAATGTTTACATACATATAGATACTTTTGTACCTGTTTCCTCCAGCATCTTCACAAGGTCCTTTGCTGTTGTTCTGGGATTGATTTGCGCTTTTCGCACCAAAGTACGTTCATCTCTAGGAGACAGAACATGTCTCCTTCCTGAGCGCTATGACTGCTGCGTGGTCCCATGGTGTTTATACTTGCGTACTATTGTTTGTACAGATGAACGTGGTACATTCAGGCATTTGGAAATTGCTCCCAAGGATGAACCAGACTTGTGGAGGTCTACAATTATTTTTCTGAGGTCTTGGCTGATTTCTTTTGATTTTCCAATGATGTCAAGCAAAGAGGCACTGAGTTTGAAGGTAGGCCTTGAAATACATCCACAGGTACACCTCCAATTGACTCAAATGATGTCAATTAGCCTAACAGAATCTTCTAAAGCCATTACATCATTTTCTGGAATTTTCCAAGCTGTTTAAAGGCACAGACAACTTTGTGTATGTAAACTTCTGACCCACTGGAATTGTGATAGTGAAATAATCTGTCTGTAAACAATTGTTGGGAAAACTACTTGTGTCATGCACAAAGTAGATGTCCTAACCGACTTGCCAAAACTATAGTTTGTTAACAAGAAATTTGTGGAATGGTTTAAAAAAGAGTTTTAATGGTTCCAACCTAAGTGTATGTAAACTTCCGACTTCAACTGTATACAGATGACACTCAACTACTTTTCTCCTTCCCCCTCTTCTGACACCCAGGTGGTGACTTGCATCTCTGCGTGCCTGGCAGATATCTCAGCTTGGTTGTCGGCCCACCACCTCAAGCTCAACCTCGAGAAGACGGCCCTGCTTATCCACCCAGGGAAGGCCTGCCCGCTCCAAGACCTCTCCATCACGGTTGACAACTCCACGGTTTCCCCCTTCCAGAGTGCAAAGAACCTTGGTGGGATGCTGGACAACACCCTGTCGTTCTCTGCAAACATCAAAGCAGTGACTCGCTCCTGCAGGTTCATGCTCTACAACATCCGTAGAGTACGGCCCTACCTCACACAGGAAGAGGCGCAAGGTCCTAATCCAAAGTTTTTCCATGTCACCATGCTCCTCCGCACACTCCACTGACTTCCAGTCGAAGTTCACATCCACTACAAAACCATGCTACTTGGCTACGGAGCAGCAAGAGGAACGGCCCCTCCCTACCTTCAGGCTACACTCAAATTGTACACCC
Organism: Salvelinus namaycush; assembly: GCF_016432855.1. Classification (NCBI taxonomy): domain Eukaryota; kingdom Metazoa; phylum Chordata; class Actinopteri; order Salmoniformes; family Salmonidae; genus Salvelinus; species Salvelinus namaycush. Next base: position 12,237,011 of record NC_052326.1, on the reverse strand, counting down.
CAACCCGAGTACTCAGTTCTGCCACCTCTGGTCTCTTGGCCCTCCCACCCCTATAGGAGGGCAGCACCCGCTCAGCCCAGTCAAAGGTATTTTCTGTCCTGGCACCCCAGTGGTGGAACCAGCTTCCCCCTGACGTTAGGACAGCAGAGTCCCTGCATCTTCCGAAAAGAACCCTACCTCTTCAAAGAGTAAATCTTTAAATAATCGCACAATGTTCTCGTCTACACTGTTTCAGGCTTGTAGGAGACAAGGTCTAACTGAAGCCTTGCAACCGTGCAATGGAGGATATTACAGCACTAGTTATTTCTACACCCTCTTCTCTTGATCAGTCCAGCAAGGACTCACTCAGTCACCCACAAACAAAGCTGCAATTTGAGGAACAATATTTCAGGTATAGAGATTAAGGAAACTTAATTACTAACCTATAACAATGTTATGTTGAGTTAATTTGAAACGTTGTCATTCAAAAGGCAAGAGGAGTAAAAAGGCATAAAAAGGATTTTGCACTGTCAAGCAAATCCAAAGTTCCATTCCCTGAAGATCAGTATTACCATTTGTGAGGATCACACACTGGTGGTTATTTTTCATTTCGCCACATTAAACAAAATGTATGTTTAAGGTCAGTACTTGTACTAGTTTAGAGACACAAAGCTATTACATATAAAGGAAACCAGTCATCCACTCAAAGCTTGCATTGTGTCCCCTGAAAAGGGACTTCAGATATCCAGCCTCTGGAGGATCTGGTGGCTAAACTGGAGTTTGAGAATGAGCTGAACCATGTGTGGAAGTGGAGCCTCTATCACCACAGACAGTACGACTGCCGGTTTGAACATGAGGTGGGGGTAAGATGGTGGAAAGGGGAAAAAAAGGAGAAAGGTGGAACATATTATAAGTAAATATGGAATGTGGGAATGCACAAGCGTTCTGGAAGATCTGATGAAGGAGAAGATGGCAGACAGGGAAAAAAAGGGGAACATGTTTTGAATGAATACAGAGGAAACTGAACGTGACGAGAGTGAGAATGAATTTACTGTGGTGGCAGGTACGGTGCAGACCGCCGAGTTTGAGCCTCGTCCTGATGATGACAAAGATGATTCTGGAGTAAGATTTTTGGAGAGAATGGATCCTTGCCTTCTGGCAGATCCATATGTGCTGTCAGGTTGGGTGGAGAAGAGGTTGGGGAATGTTGGGTCAGTGAAAGTGACTCGACGTGAAACCGCATCATTTTGTTTTTTTCTGCCGTCCATAGGGAACATGTGTTCCACACCATGTGACTGGGGAGAAGAACTGTGACTTGCTTTCCTCTCCGGAGCAGGGCGTCGTTGAAAGGAGTGAACTGGAGTGGTGTTAAATGTTGAGGAGGATCAACTATAGTTGAAGATTCCCGGTGTCTGTGACGGCCGCCGTTTGTTGCGACGTAGACCTGGTGGAGAGCGTGGTGAAACAGAGAAGGCACTGTCTCTACTATTGAGTTTTGATGCAGAGTCTTTACCAGATAAAGTCAAGTTAGGATGTGTCAGTTATCCCGTGATAGCTTTTGTCCAGAATCCATTACGGTGTATTAGGTGTCAAGCTTTTAGTCATTTGGCAGCATTGTGTAGGAGGGAGATTCCGAGATGTGAGAAGTGTGCAGGAGGACATGAGACAAAGGAATGTGTAGTATCGGTGGGAAAAAGAGTTTTTGTAAACTGTAGGGGTACCCATGGTGCTGGTTTTCGGTGAGAGAAATGCAGGTTGCCAGGATCAGAGTAATGCAGAAGGTGTCGTATGCTGAGGCAGTGAAGAGAGTAGTAGAGGAAGATGGGTCCAGGGTGAGGGTTCTTTAAGAGTATCCCTGTGAGTAGGCCGAGGCCAATCGAGAGTGATAGGAATAACATGAACTTCAGTTAGGTTGTTTTTTTGGCGGTCATGGCCATTGGTTGTCAATTGTACTGCAGAAATGGAACGTAAATGTCAGAGGATAGATGTGGTGGCAGCTGCGAAGAAAGTACTTGGGTGTACAAGATTTTACTGCAGAAGAGTTACAATATGTTTTGAACAATAGTGTCTTGTCCTCCCAGGCTGCTGGCCTGGAGTAGGATCAGATAGGGCCAGAATAGTGGTGAGGTTTTAATGGGTGCAGTGTTAGTTGGTAAGACAATTTTTCACAAAGTGTAATGAATTCATACTACAGAATAGTAGACTGATACACAGTGAATACAGTAGGTGGCGGCATGCCCCTATAATACATGCACCTATAATATTTGAGTCCAGCTCATAAGAAGATAACTGCATGTTAGAGATTGTGTTAGAAAGGTAGCGGGAGTATGATCTTTCTGTTAATTTCAATGACTTCTTTCTTCAATGAGAAGTCCCTTATTCAGTCACAGCTGAATAACTCCTCAGGAAAGACTCAAACTGGGCTCAGAACATAAAACAAGCCACTTGTAGTGAATTGTTTGGTGACTGAAAACAAGGCAATAAAAAATATCATATTTCTTTGTCGAGGGACATGTATGCACCAAAGATTCAGTGGGCCTTTATATAAGAGCATATAATTTATAACTAATATTAAAACTCTTTTGATTGTACTATAAAACTTTGCTCTGTTGCAAAAATGGATCTTTGATTGTATATTAATATTCAACCTGTCAACTGGCAAGCTTATTTACTCCTTAATGACCTCATTACTGTAGAGTTACATAAAAAGAAAAGAAAAGCAAACCAATAACAATTCGTTAATATAATATTTATTTTTCTTCTCACTGCAACACATTGATGTACACTTACAGCAAAACCTTTAGTTAGCTACTGTAACTCTATATTACAGTACAGCATTAGCATATTTCAAGCATTGTAAGAGGCTCTATTTGTTGCGCCCATTAGTGAGAATGCTGTACCCCACATAATAGAATACCATACCGTATTTTTTTATATATTTGTCCTGTAAATCTACAGTCATTTACTGTCTATTGTGCTGCCTGTAATTTACTGTAATTCAGTACCAGAATACAGTACCATACTATATTTTTAGATCTAAAAACTTTTTCCTGTAAATCTCCAGTAATTTTCTGTCTATTATGCTGCCAGTAATTTACAGTAATTCAATACCACCCCACAGAATACAGTACCATACTGTAATTTTGGAGTGCCAAAAATCTTTTCTGGGTGCATGCTATTGTTGTGGTTTATTAACAGATTGAGGAATGCCTTGTAAGAGGCTATACTTGTTGCACCCGTTAGTGAGAGTGCTGTACCAATTTAAGTGATATGTGGTAGTAGTTCCCTAACAGTTAAATGCATACAGAGGACAGATCAGTGGCAGCAAGTCTCAAACCTTTAATGGTTCAGTGTTTAGCAATGTCCTTTTGATCTGTTTCTCCCTGCAGTCACTGCCCGTTTAGAAGACTTTGTTAAGGCCTCTACAAGTGCTAGTGATATAAAACGCCAAATATTAATTGGTATGCTGTAAATTATAATTACGTATTCACTGTTATAATTTTCTTTGAAAATTAAAATACAATTTAATGTTAAAGTACTGTTTTGCTGTTTATTTACCGCGGCATTCTGTAAATTCAGGTGCATTGTGGAAAAATTGAGTTTGAGGGGAAAGAATCGCTGGCTCATTAACATAACATATTTCGATGTGTGCCTTGTAAGTGGCTATACTTGTTGCACCCATTACTGAGAATGCTGTACCAATGTAACTGATATGTGGTAGTTGTGCCATTACAAGTTAATGTATATAGGGGACAGATCAGAGTGTAAGTCTCACGACTTCCGCCTGAGTCAGTCCCTCTCCTTGTTCGAGCGGCGTTCAGCGGTCGACATCACCGGCCTTCTAGCCATCACCAATCCACTTTTCATTTTCCATTTGTTTTGTCTTTGTTTTCTACACACCTGCTTTCAATTCCCTCATTACATGTTCATTATTTAACCCTCTGGTTTCCCCCATGTTTTTGTGCGTGTTTGTTTTATTGTGAAGGCTGTATCTGACGGCTGGTATATTGTTGCCGGGTTTTGTGATTATGCCCGTTTATTTTCGTGGTACCGGTATTTTTCCCGCACCATATTATTGTGTGTATACTGGTGTTATCTTGTATTAAATACCTTGTCCACGCATCTCAACTCTCCTGCGCCTGACTCCTTTCACCAGTTACCCACAGCCTTGACAGTAAGTGGGTCTTAAACCTTTTAACACACTGTCAATCAGACCCATGCAAAACCTGACTCTATGGGGGAGGGTCCGGGTGGTTATCTAGCCTCGGTGGCGGCTCCGGTACGTAGACCCCGCTCCGCTCGCGGATCCCTCCACTTCCGTGGAACCGGACCGTGGATCGTCGCCGGAGGCTCCGGACCGTGGATCGTCGCCGGAGGAACCGGACCGTGGATCGTCGCCGGGGACTCCGGACCGTAGATCGTCGCAGAGGGCTCCGGACTGGGAACCGTCGCTGGAGGCTCCGGACCGGGAACCGTCGCTGGAGGCTCTGGACTGCCAACCGTCGCTGGAGGCTCTGGACTGCCAACCGTCGCTGGAGACTCCGGACCTTGGATCGTCTCTGGAGGCTCCGCGCCATGGATCATCACTGGAGGCTCCGCGCCATGGATCATCACAGGAGGCTCCGGGCCATGGATCATCACTGGAGGTTCCGGGCCATGGATCATCACTGGAGGCTCCGGGCCATGGATCATCACTGGAGGCTCCGGGCCATGGATCATCACTGGAGGCTTCGTGCCATGGATCATCACTGGAGGCTTCGTGCGTGGAGCAGGCACAGGACGTACCAGGCTGGAGACACGCACTGGAGGCCGGGTGCATGGAGCTGGCACAGGATATACTGGACCGTGGAGGCGCACTGGAGGTCTGGAGCGTAGAGCTGGCACAACCCATCCTGGCTGGATGCTCACTTTAGCCCGGCAAGTGCGGGGCGCTGGCACAGGATGCACTGGGCTGTGAAGGCGCACTGGAGACACGGTGCGTAGAACCGGCACACATTGTACCGGAACGGTGACACACACCTCAGGGCGAGTGCGTTGAGGAGACACAGGACGTACCGGACTGGGGAGGCGCACTGGAGGCCAGATGCGTGAAACTGGTGCATATGACACCGGACTGGTGTCACGCTCCTCACCATGCCCGCTCTGCAGCGCTCTCAACGCCAATACCTCTCTCCGGAATCTTTCGTCGAGTTCCTCACTCGACTTCCTGACCGACTCTGGTTCACCCCTCGGCTCCGCCGACCACTCGGTGTGCCCCCCAGAGTCGCCGGTGATCTTCCTTCGCTACCTCCGCCTGCTTCCATGGCAGGGTCTTGTCCCCTGCCATAATCTCCTCCCATGTCCATGATGTCCTCCACTCCCTTTTCTCCCGGGCCCAGGATCCCTGCTCCTCCTGGCCACGCTGCTTGGTCCTTTGGTGGTGGGATCTTCTGTTACGCTCCTCGTTTGAATGAGGAGACCAAGGTGCAGCGTGGTAGGCGAACATCTTACTTTTATAAAATGAACACCGAAAAACAACAAAATACAAAACGAACATAAAGTTCTGCAGGCTACACAGAAACTATAGAAAAACAAGATCCCACAAACTAAGGTGGAAAAAAGGCTGCCTAAGTATGATCCTCAATCAGAGACAACAATAGACAGCTGCCTCTGATTGGGAACCATACCAGGCCAACATAGAAAATACAACATAGATTTCCCACCCTAGTCACACCCTGACCTAACCAAATAGAGAATAAAAAGGCTCTCTAAGGTCAGGGCGTGACACAAATTGACCTTGAATGGTTGAATGTTAAGCCATGCCTTTTTGATCTGTTTTGCCTTGTAATCCCACCCAGTTTGGAAGCTTTTGATTAGGCCTCTAAAATCTAAAACACCAAATACTTATAAATATGCTGAATTATACAAAATTTGTATTTAATACCTAGCAGCCAACCTGCTTGCACAGATCTCATATAATTACAGTAAAATACCAACATGATTACAGTAGCATTGACTTTCTTACAGTATAGCAGGCTAATTTTACAGTATTGTAAGGTCATTGCTCTGTGTTTTCCAGTAACTTACAGGATGCTGGTGGCAGGTTACTGTGAACATTACATTAATGTAATTTGCACTAGACAGTTTTCTTTTTTTAGGATTAAAGGAACTCTGACTTTCAACTTACTCTTGAAAGTTGTAATAATAGAATGCACAAGGTGCCATTTCCAAATTGGGTAGTGCATCATCAGTTGTCCTCTTAGAGAGCTACAGTGCCTTCGGAAAGTATTCAGACCGCTTGATTTTTCCCACATTTTGTTACGTTAGCCTTATTCTACAGTGGATTAAATTAGTTTTTCCCCTCATAAATCTACACACAATACACCATAATGACAAAGCAAAATCAGGTTTTTAGACATTTTTGCACATTGTATGAATTTTTTTTTAAACTATACCTTATTTACACAAGTATCCAGACCCTTTGCTATGAGACTACAAATTGAGCTCAGGTGCATCCTGTTTTCATTGATCATCGTTGAGATGTTTCTACAACTTGATTGGAGTCCACCTGTGGTAAATTCTATTGATTGGACATGATTTGGAAAGGCGCACACCTGTCTATATAAGGTTCCACAGTTGACAGTGGATGTCAGAGCAAAAATCAAGCCATGAGGTCAAAGGAATTGTCCGTAGAGCTCCGAGACAGGATTGTGTCGAGGCACAGATCTGGGGAAGGGTAACAAAATATGTTTGCAGCGTTGAAGGTCCCCCAAGAACACAGTGGCCTCCATCATTCTTAAACTGAAGATGTCTGGAACCACCAAGACTCTTCCTAGAGCTGGCTGCCTGGCCAAATTGAGCAATCGGGGGAGAAGGGCCTTGGTCAGGGAGGTGACCAACAACCTGATGGTCCCTCTGACAAAGCTCCAGATTTCTTATGTGGAGATGGGAGAACCTTCCAGAAGGACAACCATCTCTGCAGCACTCCACCAATCAGGCTTTTATGGTAGAGTGGCCAGACAGAAGCACATCCTCAGTAAAAGGCACATGACAGCCCTCTTGGAGTTTGTCAAAAGGCACCTAAAGGACTCTGACCATGAGAAACAAGATTCTCTGGTCTGATGAAACCAAGATTTAACTATTTAGCCTGAATGCCAAGCGTCATGTCTGGAGGAAACTTGACACCATCCCTGCGGTGATGCATTGTGGTGGCAGCATCATGCTGTGGGGATGTTTTTCAGCGGCTGGGAGACTAGTCAGGATTGAGGGAAAAATGAACGGAGCAAAGTACAGAGATCCTTGATGAAAACCCGCTCCAGAGCGCTCATGACCTCAGACTGGGGCAAAGGTTAACCTTCCAACAGGACTATGATCCTAAGTACACATCCAAGACAATGCAGGACTGGCTTCGGGACAAGTCTCTGAATGTCCTTCAATGGCACAGTTAGAGCCCAGACTTGAACCCGATCGAACATCTCTGGAGAGACCTGAAAATAGCTGTGCAGCGACACTCCCCATATAACCTGAGAGTTTGAGAGGATCGGCAGAGAAGAATGGGAGAAACTCTCCAAATACAGGCACAAGCTTGTTGTGTCATACCCAAAAAGACTCGAGCCTGTAATCGCTGCCAAAGGTGCTTCAACAAAGTGCTGAGTAAAGGGTCTGAATACTTATATAAATGTGATATTTTGGTCATTATGGCATATTGTGTGTAGATTGATGAAGGATTTTTTTTTAATCCATTTTTGAATAAGGCTGTAACAAAATGTGGAAAGAGTCAAGGGGTCTGAATACTTTCTGAATGCACTGTATAACTTGTCAGAAATGTCCAGATCAACTAACCCATGTCAGCTAATGTTTTTTTGGATAGGTTTTTTTGGCCCATAGAATTTGTTGTAATGTTTGAGTCACTCAAATATTACATGATATTACATATTAGACATGGCAAAAATGTATAGAATTGCAATAAAATTACCTTTAAAACTGCACAATGTTCTCTGCACCCTATGACAAAATGTGTATGTCACGCCCTGACCTTAGAGATCCTTTTTATGTCTCTATTTTTGTTGGTCAGGGCGTGAGTTGGGGTGGGCATTCTATGTTTTGTTCTATGTTGTCCTTTTCTATGTGTTTGGCCTGGTATGGTTCCCAATCAGAGGCAGCTGTCAATCATTGTCTCTGATTGAGAACCATACTTAGGTAGCCTGTTCCCACCTGTGTTGGTGGGTAGTTGTTTTCTGTTTTGTGTATTGCACCTTGTAGAACTGTTCGTTTGTCGTTTTGTTGTTTTTGTTCAAGTGTTCGTATTTATTAAAAGTATTATGAATATTATGAATATGAATACTTACCACGCTGCACCTTGGTCCTCTTCTTCTTCTCCCGACGATGTTCGTTATAGTGTAGAATTGCAGGAAATAAGCGTTGGAATTTCCACAATGCTGGAAGGGGGGCCTAAGTGGAAAAAGTCTGGGAACCTCTGTGCTAAATGACCAAAATGTAAGTATGAAAAAATTGAAATTTGCATAGCAAACTGCTGGCTATTATTCCCTCAAACTATTTGAATTTTGATAAAATTTGGCCTTGTTTAGAATAATACCCAGGAGCGTGCATTGCATGAAATAATTTTTACATTTTGGTCATTTAGTAGGTACTCTTATCCAGAGTGACTTACAGTCAGTGTATTAAACATAGGTAAACAAGAATATACCAGTCATAGCAAGTAAAAATATTGTTACCATTACTGAGAACGTTTTAGTTAAGTGGGCTACTTAAGTATATAATTGTATTAGAAAATACAAAATACATGTATTCTAATTCTGTTACAAAATAGGCCAAGTGAATTGTAGTTCAGGCCAGTGAAATACAAATGAAAAAATAGGTATTGAACGTATTGAAGTACATCAAATACATGTAACAGAAATACTGCCTGCCATTGGCACAAGCTACCTGCACTGTAAATCTGCAACAGTTTAACACTGTGCTTCCAGTAATGCACAATAAATCCTACATTTACATTTTAGTCATTTAGCACAGTGGCACAGTGAATGTGCAATTTCGAAATTAGATAGTGCATCATCAGTTCCTCTTGTCATGTTAGTCATTGCTTAACTTAGAAAGCTATTTATTACTTGTCAGAAATGTCCAGATCAACTAGCCCATGTCAGTTAATCTTTTTAGGTCGTTTTTTTTTTGCCCATAGATAGTGGTCATTTTTTTGTCACTCATTAGACATGGCAAAATATATAGAATTGCAAGAAAATTTGCTTTAAAACTGCAAAATGTTGTTTGCACCCCATGACAAGTATGTAGAATTGCATTACAGAATTGCAAGAAAATTTGCTTTAAAACTGCAAAATGTTGTTTGCACCCCATGCCAAGTATGTAGAATTGCATGAAATAAGCTTTAAAACTGCAAAATTTTATCCACCAACAACAGTTTGTGTCATGAACAGTGCTTGTGCCCATAGAAATAGACATGGTGCGTGTGCGCGCCTGCAGGGGTGGTACGGGATGTTCCCCAATGCTGGAAGGGGGGCCCCCGAGTGAAAACGTATGGGAACCCCTGCTTTAGCAGATGCTCTTATCCAGAGTGACTTACAGTTAGTGAATTCATCTTAAGACCGCTAGCTGGGACAACCACATATCACAGTCATAGTAAGTACATTTTTCCTCTATATGTAGCTATCAGCAAGGTCAGAGCTAGTAAGGGGGGGAAGTAAAGTGTCAGTGTTAGTTAAAATAATATTTTTATGTATTTTTATTTGGGGGGGAGATGTGGTACGGGTGGGGTATTTAAGATTCTCATTGAAGAGGTAGAGTTTCAAATGTTATCGGAAGATGGGCAGGGACTCTGCTATCCTAGCTTCAGGGGGAAGCTGGTTCCACCATTGGGGTGCCAAGACAGAGAAGAGCTTGGACTGGGCCGAGCGGGAGCTGCCCTCCCGTAGGAGTGGAAGAGTCAAAAGACCAGAAGGGATTGCTCGGTTTAGGGTGTAGGGTTTGAGCATAGCCTGAAGGTAGGGAGGGGCAGTTCCTCTTGCTGCTCCCTAGGCAAGTAGCATGGTCTTGTAGTGGATGTGAGCTTCAACTGGAAGTCAGTGGAGTGTGCAGAAGAGCATGGTGACATGGGAGAACTTTGGAAGGCTGAACACCAGGCGGGCGGCAGTGTTCTGGATAAGTTGCAGGGGTTTGATGGCACAAGTGGGGAGCCCAGCCAAAAGCGAGTTGCAGTAGACCAGAGTCCAGACGGGAGATGACAAGCGCCTGGAGTACGACCTGCGCAGCTTCCTGTGTGAGGTAGGGTCATATTTTACGGATGTTGTAGAGCACATGTCAAACTCATTCCATGGAGGGTTGAGTGTCTGCATGTTCTCTCCTCCCTTGTACTCGATTTGATGAATTAAGGTCACTAGTTAGTAAGGAACTCCCCTCACCTGGTTGTCTAGGTCTTATAACCAGCAGACACTCAGCCCTCCATGGAATGAGTTTGACACCTCTGTTGTAGAGCATGAACCTGCAGGAGGGAGTCACTGCTTTGATGTATGCAGAGAATGACAGCGTGTTGTCAAGGGTCAAACCAAGGTTCTTTACAATCTAGGAAGGGCACACCGGGGAGTTGTCAACCGTGATGGAAATACACTGTAGTCAGGTATTCCAGTAATACGCTGTACATTTGTGTTGCAGTAAAGGTTCTGTAAATCTACAGTAATTTACTAGCTTCTGTGCTGCCAGTAATTTACTGTACATTTACAGTAATCTACTGTGCTGCCAGTAATTTACTGTACATTTACAGTAATCTACTGTGCTGCTAGGAATTTACTGTAAAAAAATACAGGATTTTTTTTTAACAGTGTGGTCTTTGCTATACATGAGTAATACACTACTGTTAGATTCAGGCCTTCACAACTTTATTAGAAACCCTTTACAAAAAAGGCTTTAAGGAATGTCTTCATTCAGTAGAGTCTAAACAACAGCAGTATCCTGTGAAGGAGAGCAAAGCCAATTGAAACAAATGCAGCAGGCATATGCCTAAGGAGGCAGAGGCTAATAGCAAAAGCAGTTAGTACTGGAGAGGGGATATTGTGATAAAATATGAAGCAAATGTGTGACTGCAGATGTGTGACTGGAGAGTGAAGACGCTGTGTGTTATCCCTGTGGTCAGGCTCTCTCCATCCTTATCAACACCAACACTGTAAGAGCTCTGCCTGGACAATTTTATTTCACCTTGAGGAGCTCCTTAATATATCCTCAATATCACTGGTCAGGAACCTTCTGCTGTATCACTTGTAAGGGTCCCCATCAGGACCGACCAGGAACTTCTCAAAATTCCAGGAGATGTCATTCCTGCAGACAAGGCTCCACATGATGAATTTTGGGTCGCCCATGAATACCATGGAGTCATCGCTGGGGAATGTCATCTTCTCCTTGAGCTACACAAACAGGGGGTGGGCCTCTTCCCCATTCACATCAGTGGGAATTTTGGCTCAAAGCCATTTCCTGGACCTATATACTACAGGAACCTGAGGATCTCATCGCTCTTACAATTCTCCTGTTTAGACAGAATCAAAATCATTAAATAGTCAATCAGTTTAAGCAATTATCTTAATTGAAGAATGTTAGTGTCACGTCCTGACCATAGTTCTTATGTGTTTTGCTTGTTTAGTGTTGGTCAGGACGTGAGCTGGGTGGGAATTCTATGTTGTGTGTCTAGTTTGTCTGTTTCTGTGTCCAGCCTAATATGGTTCTCAATCAGAGACAGCTGTCAATCGTTGTCCCTGATTGAGAATCATATATAGGTGGCTTGTTTTGTGTTGGGGATTGTGGGTGGTTGTTTCCTGTCTCTGTGTTTGTGTTCTGCACCAGATAGGTCTGTATCGGTTTGCCACTTTTGTTATTTTGTATTTGTTTAGTGTTCACAGTAGTTTTGTTAATTAAACATGTTGAGCACTGGCTACGCTGCGTGTTGGTCCGATCCCTGTTTCACCCACCAATCTCGGACGCCGTTACAGAACCACCCACCAATCTCGGACCAAGCAATCTCGGACCAAGCAGCGTAGCAACGGGCAGCAGTGGCAGCAGCAGCAGCAGCGGGACCAGGAGAAATGGACATGGGAGGACGAGCTGGACGGAAAAGGACCCTGGGCAGAGCCAGAGGAGTATCGCCGCCCCAAAGAAGAGCTGGAGGCAGCAAAAGCAGAGAGGCGGCGTTTCGAGGAGCTAGCTCGGCAGCAGGAGCCGGATCTGGGTTACACCACTTAGGAGGAAATAGACAGGTTGACCCAGGGAGAGTGCCGGAGCCCGCCTGGGATTCGATGGAGCAATGTGCAGAGGGATACCGGCGAATGAGGTTAGCACGACGACGCGGTAAGAAGCCCGTGAAGAAACCCCAAAAATTTCTTGGGGGGGGGGGGGGGGGGGGGGGGGGCTAAAGGATAGTGTGGCGAAGTCAGGTAGGAGACCTGCGCCCACTTCCCATGCTTACCGTGGAGAGCGGGAGTACGGGCAGACACCGTGTTATGCGGAAGAGTGCATGGTGTCTCCTGTACGTGTGCATAGCCCGGTGCGGGTTATTCCACCTCCCCGCACTGGCCGGGCTAAATTGAGCATTGAGCCAAGTGCCATGAAGCCGGCTCAACATATCTGGCCTCCAGTACGTCTCAGGTGTACATGGCACCAGCCTTACGCATGGTGTCCCCGGTTCGCCTACACAGCCCAGTGCGGGTTATTCCACCTCCCCGCATTGGTCGGGCTACGGGGAGCATTCAACCAGGTAAGGTTGGGCAGGCTCAGTGCTCAAGGGAGCCAGTACGCCTGCACGGTCCGGTATATCCGGCGCCACCTTCCCGCCCCAGCCCAGTACCATCAGTGCCTACACCACGCACTAGGCTTCCTGTGCGTCTCCAGAGCCCTGTTCCTCCTCCACGCACTCTCCCTGTGGTGCGTGTCTCCAGCCCAGTACCTCCAGTTCCGGCACCACGCACCAAGCCTCCTGTGCGTCTCCAGAGCCCTGTACGCACTGTTCCTTCTCCCCGCACTCGCCCTGAGGTGCGTGCCCTCAGTCCGGGACCACCAGTTCCGGCACCACGCACCAGGCCTATAGTGCGCTTCGAGAGTCCAGTGTGCCCTGTTCCTGCTCCCCGCACTAGCCTTGAGGTGCGTGTCTCCAGTCCGGTACCACCAGTTCCGGCACCACGCACCAGGCCTACTGTGCGCCTCAGCAGGTCAGAGTCGGTCGTCTGTCTAACGCCGCCTGCACTGCTCGTCTGCCCAGCGCCGTCTGAGCTGCCTGCCTGCCCAGCGCCGTCTGAGCCATCCGTCTGCCCAGCGCCATCTGAGCCATCCGTCTGCCCAGCGCCATCTGAGCCATCCGTCTGCCCAGCGCCATCTGAGCCATCCGTCTGCCCAGCGCCATCTGAGCCATCCGTCTGCCCAGCGCCATCTGAGCCATCCGTCTGCCCAGCGCCATCTGAGCCATCCGTCTGCCCAGCGCCATCTGAACCATCCGTCTGCCCAGCGCCATCCGTCTGCCCAGCGCCATCTGAGCCATCCGTCTGCCCAGCGCCATCTGAGCCATCCGTCTGTCCCGAGCCGTCTGAGCCATCTGTCTGCCTAGCGCCTTCTGAGCCATCTGTCTGCCCAGCGCCATCTGAGTCATCCGTCTGCCACGAGCCATTAGAGCCGCCCGTCTGTCCCGAGCCATTAGAGCCGTCCGTCAGTCAGGAGCTGCCAGAGCCGCCAGCCAGTCAGGAGCTGCCAGAGCCGCCAGCCAGTCAGGAGCTGCCAGAGACGCCAGCCAGTCAGGAGCTGCCAGAGACGCCAGCCAGTCATGAGCTGCCCTACAGTCATGAGCTGCCCTACAGTCATGAGCTGCCCTACAGTCATGAGCTGCCCTACAGTCATGAGCTGCCCTACAGTCATGAGCTGCCCTACAGTCATGAGCTGCCCTACAGTCATGAGCTGCCCTACAGTCCGGAGCGGCCATTCAGTCATGAGCGGCCATTCAGTCATGAGCGGCCATTCAGTCCGGAGCGGCCATTCAGTCCGGAGCTGCCATTCAGTCCGGAGCTGCCATTCAGTCCGGAGCTGCCATTCAGTCCGGAGCTGCCATTCAGTCCGGAGCTGCCATTCAGTCCGGAGCTGCCATTCAGTCCGGAGCTGCCATTCAGTCCGGAGCTGTCCCTCTGCCCTGAGCTACCTCTTTGTCCTGAGCTACCTCTTTGTCCTGCGCTACCTCTTTGTCCTGAGCTACCTCTCTGTCCTGAGTTGTCTCCTCTATGTTAGAGGGGCGTTGGTGAAGGTTCCTGGACCATGGTCGGGGGCGAGGGTCGCCACTCAAAGGACGCTAAGGAGGGGGACAATGACAGTGGTGGAGTGGTGTCCTCGTCCACCGCCGGAGCCGCCACCGCGGACAGATGCCCACCCAGACCCTCCCCTTGAGTTTTAGGGGTGCGCCCGGAGTTCGCACCTTGAGGGGGGGGTTCTGTCACGTTCCTGACCTGTTTTCTGTTGTTTTGTATGTGTTTAATTGGTCAGGGCGTGAGTTGGGGTGGGTAGTCTATGTTATGTGTTTTCTATGTTGGGTTAATGGTTTGCCTGGTATGGTTCTCAATTAGAGGCAGGTGTGTGTCGTTTCCTCTGATTGAGAGCCATATTAAGGTAGGTTGTTCTCACTGTTTGTTTGTGGGTGATTGTTCCTGTGTCTGTGTTTACCACATGGGACTGTTTCGTTTGTTCGTTCGTTTTAGGTAGTCTGTTCGTGCGTTCTTCGTTTATATGTAAGTTCGTTTGTTTCAGGTCTGTTGCCTTCGTTTATTGTTTTGTAGTTTGTTCTAGTGTTTTGTCAGTGTTTTCGTCTTTCATTCAATAAATTAGTATGTATTCCTCACCTGCTGCGCCTTGGTCCGTTCATTCACCACAAGACGAACGTTACATCTATCCTCAAAAAATATTATGTGTGATATTTCAGTCACTCAAAAGGCTATTTTACATGGGAATTAGAATGACTGACTGTTCAAGACCTTTTAAAGAAAAATAAAGTGAATGCCTACCTGATGGCCAAACCGGTTCCTGGGCACCCCCAGAAACAAGAGCCCCTGTTCGGAATACTGCGAATGGAATACATTACATTACATGATGACCAAACGGGATCCTTGTGTGTGCCCTCATGCACATGTTGATTTTGTCTATCACCACCAGATGCGTTCATGACACATAGGTTATAATACCAAAACCAACTGTGGACCAACTATATTCATTTGGGGAGAGGTCAAAACACGTTAAACATTCATGGACATTTAGCTAGCTTGCCGTTGCTAGGTAATTTGTCCTGGGAGAGAAACATTGGGTTATTTTACCTGAAACGCATATAGTCCTTTTTTTTGGGATCTTTGTAGAATTTATATTGATTTTCAGTCACACAAAATCATGTGTTCTCTACTCTGACAATTAATCCACAGATAAAAAGGGAAACCTAGTTTCTTTTTTCTTTGATTAATCCCTCCTCATTCATTCTTCTTCTTCTGTGGAATTTTTATGGCGTTTGACAACCAACTTCAATGTGCAATAGTGTAGCCGACTGGAGTGTAGACCTCATTCGTCTTTCAATCACCCACGTGGGTATATACTCCTAAAAACCAATGATTAAATGGGAGAGGCGGGACTTGCAACGCATCACGTATCTAAAATAGAACCAAGTTCTATTTTAGCGCCTGGCTACACAGAAGCCCGTTGACGGGTGCAAGCAGTTTGGATGAAATGATTGAATAACATGTAGGGTATCTAGCTACGTTTTTAAGAGAGAGCTTTGAAATTGGCACCTCTCCCCCCTGCAGGTTAATAATAATACTTTGAGTCCGGTGGTTTGAAAGAAACTGGCTTGTCTTAAGGTACACAGTCCTGTGTTGGGTAGTTAGGGTAAGGGGTCATCTGTTAGATTAGGGGTTAGGGTTAGGGAGAGTTTTGGGTAAGGGTTAGGGGTCCATCTGTTCCTAATATAATTTAATGTTTTTATTTTCAGATGAGAACATACGAAGAAAACAGACCGTGGAAGCTATGGCTCTGATGTGATACAGCATGCCCTGAAGGCAATGGAATATTGGCAGACCTTAAATGGGGCTTCCAGGGTGTTCAACATTCCACCAAGAACCCTACGGCACCACAGAGGAAAGGAGGTGAAAAACCCAGGCTTCAGCCAAATGGGTGGGGCGCCAGTCTTCTCTTCCACATCTGAAAGTGACCTTGTCAATCCCATTCAACAAATGGAAAGAGCCCTATTTGGCCTAATATCCTTGGACGTGAGAAGACTTGCCTTTGATCTGGCAGAGAGAATGGAAATTAAGCACAGGCTCAACAAAGGAAAGGGTTATGCAGGGGTGGATTGGTTCAGTGGCTTCATGAAGCACAACCCTCAACTGTCAGTAAAGGTATCGCAAGCAACCAGTCTTGTGAGGGCCGTGGGCTTCAATAAGCTTAAGGTTGACCAGTTTTTTTAAGGCCTGCAAGGATGTTTTAAACAGCGTCAGGAACGTCAGGCCAACGAAGATTTGGTACAAGGATGAGATGGGAATACAAAACGTCCAGAAACCGTTGCCTGTGGTGGCCACCAAGGGAGCAAAACAGGTTGCATGGATGAACAGTGCAGAGGGGCTTCATAGTCACAGTAATTTGTGCTATCAGTGCAGAGAGGCAATACGTACCGCCCCTCTTCATCTTCCTCCCGGAAGAGGATCAGCTGCTGGTTGGAGCACCTCCAGGGTCCGTTGGAAGGAGTGACTCAGGCTGGGTCGACAGTACCATCTTTGTCGACTGGCTCCACCACTTCGCCCACAGTGTTGGTTGCACCCCTGAGGAACCCCATATCCTCATCCTTGATGGGCACCACTCCCATAAGACCCTGGAGGCTGTTCTGACACAAGTGTCATCACTCTGCCACCCCACTGCAGCCACAAGATGCATCCGTTAGACCGTACCGTCTTCAACGGTCTGAAGGCCTTTTACAACAGGGCAGCAGATCAATGGATGATGACGCTTCCTGGGAAAAGGATAGGTATATACCAAATGGCTGGCCTCATCACAAAGGCCTATAACAAGGTGGCCAGTGTGGAGAGCTTCTGGGCAAGTGGGCTGTGGCCTTTGGAGAAGTACATCTTCACAGAGGCGGACTTCGTGGCCGCTGAGCTTATATAGGAGCCTGAACCCATTGCTGGGAAGAAAAAGTAATCTAAGGTAGCAAAAGCAGTATGTACGTGGTAGAACGTGTTTATTGTACTAACACCGATGTATTGTTTTTGTCGTTTTATTTTCAATGCAAAGAATCCATTCAACCACAGTGCAATACTGCCACCTCTACCGATGCGGCTACCAGCTCTACCGCCGCCATCTCTAGCTCTACCTCCACCGCCACCAGCTCTAACGCCAGAACCTCTACCTCCACCACATCTACCTCCGCCACAACCTCCACCCTGCAGCCTACCCTTGCTCCAAATGTTGGTAATAAAATAATCAGCACCCATTTTAGGGAACATATATTTGCATATAGTGATTAGAAGTGTTTATTGTACCAATACTCATGTGTTTTTGTTTGTTTGTTTGTTTGTTTTTGCTTAAACCAACAACCAACAGCTGCAGCAGTTCTATTGGAGTTATGCCAAGGCTCCACGAGGCGAGGCCGAGGAAGAGGAAGGCAGAGTCTGCGGCTGTGCTGATAGCCTCACCTTACAAAAGGTTGCTGGAGGAAAAGGCTCGACAGAAGCATCAAAAAGAAGAAAGAAAGAGAGAGAGAGTAAGAAAACGAATCAAGTTCTTCAAAGAAAGGTTGCCTTAAAGAAGCTTGTTGCAACACAACAAGCCACATCAGTCACCAAAGGGGATGCAGAGTGTATTTTCTGTGAGGAGCTATTTTCAGCCACAGGTGGGGACTGGATTAGGTGTGAGCAGTACAGGAGGTGGGCTCATGAGTTGTGCTCCAATTAAATGTTATATTCAATGTTATTTCATGTTATTAATGATATTCCATTCCAATATTATATTCCAATGAATATTTCTTTTGAATGAATTAAAAACAACTTTTGAAAACCTTTTGCCCCTGAATGTCATTTTAAAGACTGCAGAGATTTAAATTCTTGCATTATTCCAATAATATTTAGTGCAATTGTACATAATGGATTGTAAGAAAAAGGAACACCATAGAAAGGTTAAAGAAAATGTATGTGCAGGTGAGTTAAAAAGAGGGACATCAAATCTCCACATAGTGCAGATATTAATAGTGACATGTGTAACACCATTTCCCCCCATATTTTATTTAAATAATTAAAATAAGACAACTAGACTTAAAAGCGAAGTATTACTTACTAAAGAATTTCTAAATAAAACTGATTAAATGGATTTTAACACACCTATGCCATAATCGTCTACCCCCTGGGGCCAGTTACCCCAAGGGCCAGTTACCACAGTACTTTAAAAAAAAGCCCCTTTTCTAAAAACAACATTTCATAAAATAACTAAAAAAGTTTAAACTGTCGCCATTTATTTCCATTCATAGTTTATTAGCCTAAGCATGTCCTTCATCCACACACCAATTATTTTACAAACATTGATTTTTTTGTGTCAGCAATTAGACATTGTTCTTAGGGGGGCAAGTTACTCCCTAGTACACTGTGTACATTTATTTTTGCAACGCTTGAGCGCGCAACGCCGGCGGTCTGGTCAGCATGTTATGAAGCTGTCTCACACCGAACTAGTCTACATGAGTTAGAATTTGCTGTCATCTAGTGGCAATCTCAGAGAGGTTTCTTTGCCCCCTGGCGCTGGATGAATTCTATCCAATCACAAAGAACCCTAATCAAATTTCTATGGTCCAATCTGTAAAAATCTATAACACACACACACACACACACACGATACAAACATAGACAGTTAACCGTTAGTGTTAATATAATCCATCTTCGTATATATAGAGAGAGACACTGTTTGTCCCCTTCTCGGAGTAAGATATTAAAATGTTCAGATAGACAAAGAATTGCAGTCAATTAGCTATCTAAAGGCCTATTCTTCTTAATGCTTAAAGTAGTCTGCCGCTGAAAAGATAACTCGGCTAATATATATCTTGTGAGAATGGTTGATTTGAGAATGAAACAGGTGTGCTGAGGTGGGCTATGAATGACGCAGATCACGTGACTCAGACGCGTGGCTTTTCTTCTGCCTCCCCCTGTTGCTCCTACAAATTGTAACAGGAAAGAGGAAGGATGAGGAAGGACTTCGAGAGCAAAATAGGGCAAACCAACAAGCCATCTATAAGCTATACATCACAATAGGAGCACCGGAACTGTGTGCCGGTCCGATTCATATTCGTCAGCTGGGCCTACTGTGAGTGGCTTTTACGTTTTCAGAAAAAAACCTTGAAGTGCGAGAAGTGGACACCTTGGTCATTGCATGGACCCCATGTCCGCTAACGGGATGTGACAATAAACAGCGAGACTGTCATCATAATTATGGGGTTTCCACGCACGGTCAATGTTAGCTAATTGAATTATAAACGTGGCAGCTCGTTATGGGGATGTGTCATAGTTTTAGATCTAGGATTATAGGACCCCACTCATCGATAACCTACAGCGGGCGAGCGGGTGCTAATGCTGGGCTAGATGGCGAGCCTGGGCAGCAGGACAATTGTTCCGACCTGGAGCTTCGGGATCAACGCAGAGTGGAGGAAAAAGCACGGATCAAAGCAGAGATAAAGAGAAGTCGGAACATAGATAAGAGCCTGAAAGCAGAGAAGAGAGAATACAAGCAGACCCATAGGCTTCTGCTATTGGGTAAGTTAACCTAATTTACAGCGTTGTCCTCTGCACTGCAGGCTATATTTGGCCATATATCCATAAGGGTCTCAGCTTGGTGATCATTTGCCAACAGGACAAGTAACCTATCAACTATGACTGCATAAGCTAGTTCTGTTTCAGTGGGGAGGGAGGGGGGTCCTCTGTAATGTAATATCAAGGTAGGCCTAGTCTATATGTTATTTGACCTATATATCAAGACAACTACTTTTTAATTCCCTTGGATATCAAACTGACTGTCTACATTGATACATTTTATTTAACCTTTATTTAACAAGTTGCCTATTCTACACACCACTGTGGGTGACGTTATTGATGTCCAAACAACACATTATTTTGAGGGACAGTGTGTATTAGAAAGTGACATCTACAGCCCTATTCGTCACTTGTTATTACAAACACATTACTTATTGTAGCCTATAGTTTATTTGGTGGATGAATTTAAAAAAAGACATGCTGCCTTGAGGGTAAATGAGAACAGGCTGATTCTCAAATGCTTGCTATTTCAGCAACGAGAACAAAACCACATCAATTTTGACCCACACACACACACACACACACACACACACACACACACACACACGCACAAACTAACAAAACATTTTCCATGACATGGAGGCAAGGGTTCTGCTATTGGGTAAGTTAACCTAATTCACTGTGCAGACCTCCACACTGTATTTGGCTATATCCATAAGAATCCATAAGAACAAGTAATCACTGCTTATGGCTTCTTATAACTGCTTATGTAAGTATTGTGTTTTTCCCCTCCAGGAGAAGCCCGTTTTTTCATCTCCACTTCAGTTTTTTCCTGGGGAAGGGGTTATTTTGCTTTGATCGAGTGAAGGAGAACAGGTTAAAAAATGTAAACCCTTAAATTGAAAGAGTGTTTGCAAAGTAAGCCCTTGATATAGCCTAGTTATAAACGGTATCACAAGGAGGTCCTTAGCTCTGTTGCCTTTATAGAAGCTGCACCTTTTTTCTAAGTTACACAAGGAAAGGAGGGCAGTTTGCAAAAACAAATGGAAGAACTGTGTGGGCTCTGTGACCAAAATACACTAGTCATGCGGGCTGTAGGTTTAAAAACAGACTGGACACGAGCAGAACAAGATGATAAGTATGCTTGTGAACGATGCTCTAGTAATCCAGCCAGGTGTGAGTTAGTTATAGGTTATTCATTGCATTCTCTTCATTGTACTCGTGATATTCTCCATCCTGTTAGCTAAGCCTCTCTTATGTGTCCTTAGGGGACCTCTGTTTGGAGTTTGAAATGTGTTTTTTAAAAAGTACAGGTATGATTGTGTGGAAAAAATGCTAATTTGTAGAAAACAAAATAGGAGTAGGATGATTATTAGGACTGTTCTGGAGCTTTCACTTTGTATAAGAGTTGTTAGAACTAAATTACAATTATGTGTTACGTTTAAATCAGTCCTCATGTAACACATCATAATTACAGTGCCTTCAGAAAGTATTCATACCCCTTGACTTCTTCCACATTTTGTTGCGTTACAGCCTGAATTCAAAATTGATTCATAGATTTTTACATTAATAGATCTACACACAATAATACCTCATAATGACAGTGAAAACATGTTTTTAGAAAATGTTGCTAATTTATAGAAAAATATAATACAGAAATAACTAATTTACATAACTATTCACACCCCTGAGTCAATACTTTGTAGAAGCACCTTTGGCGAGTATTACAGCCGTGAGGCTTTCTTGGTAACTTTCTAAAAGCTTTGCACACCTGGATCGTACAATATTTGCACATTTTATAATTTTTTTAATTCTTAAAGCTCTGTCAAGTTGATTGTTGCTCATTGCTTGACAGCCAAGTCTTGCCATAGATTTCAAGCCGTTTTCAGTCAAAACTGTAACTAGGCCACTCAGGAACATTCAATGTCGTCTTGGTAAACAACTTCAGTGTACATTTGGCCTTGTGTTTTAGGTTATTGTTCTGCTGAAAGGTGAATTTGTCTCCCAGTGTCTGTTGGAAAGCAGACTGAACCAGGTTTTCCTCTAGGATTAAGGCCTGTGCTTATAGCTGTATTCTGTTTATTTTTATCCTAAGAAACTCCATAGTCCTTGCTGATGACAAGCATACCCATAACATGATGCAGCCACCACCATGCTTGGAAATATGAAGAATGGTCCTCAGTGATGTGTTGTGTTGGATTTGCCCCAAACATAACGCTTTGTATTCAGGACAAAAAGTTAATTTCTTTGCCTTTTTTTGTTGCATTATTACTTAAGTGCCTTGTTGCAAACATAATGCATGTTTTGGAATATTTTGATTCTGTACAGGCTTCATTCTTTTCAGTCTGTAATTTAGGTTATTATTGTGAAGTAACTGCAATGTTGTTTGCCCCGTGTGGCTCAGTTGGTAGAGCATGGCGCTTGCAACGCCAGGGTTGTGGGTTCGATTCCCACGGGGGGCCAGTACAAAAAAAAGTATGAATGTATGTACTTGTAAGTCGCTCTGGATAAGAGCGTCTGCTAAATGACTTAAATGTAATGTAAATGTTGTTGATCCATCCTCAGTTTTCTCATATTACAACCATTAAACTCTGTAACTGTTTTAAAATCACCATTTGCCTCATGGTCATATCCCTGAACAGTTTCCTTCCTCTCCGGCAACTGAGTTAGGAAGGATGCCTGTATCTTTGTAGTGACTTGGTGTAATGATACACCATCCAATGTGTAATTAATAACTTCACCATGCTGAAAGGGTTATTCAGTGTCTGCTTGTTTTGTTATTACACAACTACCAATCGGTGCCCTTCTGTGCGAGCCATTTGAAAACCTCCCTGGTCTTTGTGGTTAAATCTGTGTTTGAAATTCACTACTTGATTGAGGGGACCTTACAGATAATTGTATGTATGGGGTACAGAAATGGGGTAGTCATTGAAAAATCATGTTAACCACGAATATTATACACATGAGTCTATGCAACTTATTATGCGATTTGTTAAGCACATTTTTACTCATGTTATAGTTATTTAAAAAAATGTCTACAAACAAAATTCCACTTTGACATTATGGGGTATTGTGTTTAGATCAGTGACACAAAATTGAAATTGTGTCAATTTTAAATTCAGGCTGTAACACAACAAAATGTGGAAAAAGTAAAGGGGTGTGAATACTTTCTGAAGGCGCTGTACTATAATAAGTATCGTCCATTTTATAGGTCCAGTGACCTATTTAGTAACAGAACACTTTTGATGTTATCAGTTCCACATTTTCATCTTTATTTTTAGACAGATTATTTTTTTTTGGGGGGGGGACTCAAATCCAGTATGATTGTAGCTATATTCTGCCCTGTACTGGCAGGAGTTGGGCATTGCATTTGAATCTAGGCTACTGAAAAAAAATGTCATCCATTTAAAAAATATTATTGTACCACTTTCACACTCAGTTCATCCTATTTGACTATTCTATAAGTTCTGCTGCAAAATAATTGTGTACATGTTCAAGGGCTTAGTAATTTTCTTATTGTTGTGACTATTATATGGAGCCAGATACCTGCCAAAAGATTGAACGTACGTATTGTTAGGATCGTAAAAAAATCCATACGTAAATTGTTAGGGTCGTAAGAAAAGCCATGTGTGAAACAACATGAATGTAAATGTGAAATGGCATCTGTGAACATACAAACACCATGTTACGATTACAGACTAACATTTAAGGCTTGAACAAATCTTGTGTTGCAATTCTGACGTACAATAATTCCTTTCAGAGTTTTGGCAGTTTCATCTCACCAACAAACAAAAAAGTACACCAAATGGCCTGTGAGGAGTGCTACCCGAACATGCATAACACAGTATAAAATAAAAACGGAAGTCAGGGAAACTGGAAAGAGGTATCCTGCACGTTTTCAAGTTAAGTCTCCATTTTCTATTACTCCTCAGTTGAGTTTACTTAACATTTAGGAAGCTAATGTAATGGATTTGTTTGCCAGAGCAAGTCTACATAGCACTAGCTGTATTATGCCTGCAACAGTGGCGTTTCAGTCCGCACAGCATGGGCATATCTCTGGGTGACGTGGACGTCGCCATGCATGCACCTTATCAAAATATGACTAATTCAATATTGAACCATCCCATTCTCTGAGCTCTGCAATCATGACCAGTTGTATCTACCAGGAATAATGAATCATAACCAGTTGTATCTACCAGGAATAATGAAACAGAATAATACTAGATGTTTGGTGAATATGAATTATGAATGACCACTGGGGTCTTTGCCACTCAAAATATTTTTTTTATAGAATATTTTGTTATTTATTTCATCATTCAATCTGAAATGATCAAGGGAGAGGTTAAACGTAGGCTATGTCTGGCATAAGATTATGCCTACTCTTTACAATAACTTTACAATAAATTGGAGGGCTTGTGATCTCACAGCACCATGCGCCTTCAGAAAAGCACCCCTCAGCCTCAGAAGATGTCCTTCTGGAGGCATGTAGTCATAAAGTCATTATACCCTAATGTAGGACTATCTGCCTACCAGCCAAATAAAGTGCAGAGCATGCATGATGCATGCAACTCGTCATTCCAACAAATTTGAACATTTAATTCATCCTTCATTCAGTTCAGTCAGTTAGTATGTCATCCATTCAGTCATTTGTCTGAGTTGCAATAGGAACTAAATCAAAGAGAATAGAACAGTCGTATCCATTTGTTCATTGAAATCCATGTGTGTATTCAAAATTATGTAAATTCTCCAAAGTTCTTTGGACTATCACTTTAATAATTGAATGTTTTTTAATTTTGGCCTATCCAAATAAAAAATAGGCCTTCAACTTGTAGGCTATCATTTTGGGTACTGGTGTCTTGTGGAATAATTTTAGAACTCTATTTGTGTTTTATAATTGTTTTTATTATAGGGCTCCCCTTAAAAAAATCCCTAGCTCACAGGCCTCTAAATACATTTTAAACAAAATAGTTGAAGCATGTGCAGTGGCTGATAGGGAAAACAGATCTGGCAATAAACATAGACTATAGATAGTCTTGACTATTTGGGACCCCTTTTCTATTTCCCTCAGGACAGGTTATAGCCAAGACTTAATCAATATTTTGTTTTGTCTCATTTATTGATATGGCTGTAGCTTCTGCGTGATGGGGTTATGCAATGCAAATGGCAATACAAGCCCACGTACATAGTGGAATTCACTAATACAACAGTCAAAATGCCTAATATAAGGCCTACAGTCTGTGCTCCCAAATACTGGAAAAAGTGTGATTCATTAGGTTACATGATCACCACAATAGCCCCACGCAGCTATAAAATAAATTCTGCAATTATATGGCCATTAAATAACACACAACAGCATGGCATATTTAGATAGCGGAATAGGCCTAGCGTAAATCATATTTACTTTCTATTTTGCAGCTCAGGTGGTTATTCTAGACAAGGCTCTTCTGTGTCTTTATCATTCTCACACGTCATTTGCTGAAGGCCCAAGCCTATACTATGTCATCTACTGGTATAACGTCATTATTGAATGCACTTCTAAAACAAGCTCTAGACTTTTACTTTGGAAATTAAACCGGACGCTGCAAAGCAATTCTAATGTCTGGGCTAGAGTTGCTTGATTGACTAGCCAACTTCGAATAGCTAAGTTCAGTTCATGTCCTTTGCAGATGCCACATTACTGACAAAGGTTTGGATGCATAAAAAAGATCTGTAAATGAGTAAAGGAAGACGTGAAGTAAGAATTTAACGTGGAAATGTTAATTCATAGTCATAACATAGTTTACAGATCTATTTAACGTTTACATTTCATGTTTCACTCATGGCTTTTCTTACGATCCTAATAATTTACTCATGATTTTCTTACGATCCTAACGATACGTACAGTACCAGTCAAAAGTTTGGACACACCTACTCATTCCAAGTTTTTTATTCTTTTATTTTATTTTTTACAATTTTCTACATTGTAGATTAATAGTAAAGACATCAAAACTATGAAATAACACATATGGAATCATTTGTTCATTAGACTGTCGTTTGGTCTGATGAGTCCAAATTTGAGATTTTTGGTTCCAAACGCTGTGTCTTTGTGAGACGCAGAGTAGGTGAACAAATGATCTCTGCATGTGTGGTTCCCACCGTCAGGCATGGAGGAGGTGTGATGGTGTGTGGGTGCTTTAATGGTGACACTGTCAGTGATTTATTTAGAATTCAAGGCACACTTAACCAGCATTTCTACCACAGCATTCTGCAGCGATACGCCATCCCATCTGGTTTGGGTTTAGCGGGACTATCATTTGTTTTTCAACAGGACAATGACCCAACACACCTCCAGGCTGTGTAAGGGCTATTTGACCAAGAAGGAGAGTGATGGAGTGCTGCATCAGATGACATGGCCTCCACAAGCACCCGACCTCAACCCAAGTGAGATGGTTTGGAATTAGTTGGACCGCAAAGTGAAGGAAAAGCAGCCAACAAGTGCTCAGCATATGTGGGAACTCTTTCAAGATGCTTCATGATTAACTACTCATGGTGTGATTGTATTAACATACAGAAACTCAACTCCTTTTGTTCATCCGACCTAGAATACCTCATAATCAAATGCCGACCATATTACCTCCCAAGAGAATTCTCTTCGGTCATTGTCACAGCTGTGTATATTCCCCCTCAAGCCGATACCATGACAGCCCTCAAGGAACTACACTGGACTTTATGCAAACTGGAAACCACATCCTGAGGCCGCATTTATTGTAGCTGGGAATTTTAACAAGGCAAATTTTAGGAAAACGCTACCGAAGTTCTATCAACACATTGACTGTAGTTTAGGGAAAACACTAGATTAGGGAAAACAGATCATGGCTATTCAACGTTGGTTTGAAGATTGTTTTTCATCACGCGGACTGGGATATGATCCGGGTAGCCTCTGAGAATAACATTGACGCTTACACAGACACAGTGACCGAGTTCATCAGGAACTGTTTTGGGGATGATGTTCCCACGGTGACTTTTAAAATCTAACCAAACCAGAAACCGTGGATAGATGGCAGCATTTGTGTACAACTGAAAGTGCGAACCACCGTATTTAACCATACAAACAGGCAAAACATCAGTACAGAGACAAAATGGAGTCGCATTTCAACACCTCAGACATGAGATGTATGTGGCAGGGTCTACAGACAATCATAGATTACAAAGGGAAAGGGAAAAAACAGCCACGTCGCAGACACCGACGTCTTGCTCCCAGACAAGCTAAACACCTTCCTCGCCCGCTTTGAGGATAACACAGTGCCACCAATGTGGCCCACTCTCAAGGACTGTGGGCTCTCATTTTCCGTGGCCGACGCAAGGCTGCCGGCCCAGACGGCATCCCTAGCCACGTCCTCCGAACATGCACAGACCAGCTGGCTGGAGTGTTTACGGACATATTAAATCTCTCCCTATCCCATTGCGCTGTCCACACTTGCTTCAAGATGTCCACCATTGTTCCTGTACCCAAGAAACAAAGGTAACTGAACTAAATTACTATCGCCCCGTAGCACTCACTTCTGTCATCATGAAGTTCTTTGAGGCTAGTTACGGATCAAATCACCTTGAGGAATACTTTCGTCAGATTGCTGTTCATTGACTATAGCTCAGCCTTCAACACCATAGTAGCCTCCAAGCTCATCATTAAGCTCGGGGCCCTGGGTCTGAACCCTGCCCATGCAACTGGGTCCTGGACTTCCTGACGGGCCGCCCCCAGGTGGTGAAGGTAGGAAACAACACATCCACTTCACTGATCCTCAACACAGGGGGCCCACAAGGGTGCATGCTCAGCCCCCTCCTGTACTCACTGTTTACCCATTACTGCGTGGCCACGCCCTCCTCCAACTCAATCATTACGTTTGCAGATGACACAACAGTAGTAGGCCTGATTACCAACAATGACGAGACAGCCTACAGGAAGGAGGTGAGGGCCCTGGTGGAGTAGTGCCAGGAAAATAACCTTTCCCTCAACGTCAACAAAACAAAGGAGATGATCGTGAACTTCAGGAAACAGCAGAGGGAGCACACCCCTATCCACATTGACAGGACCCCAGTGGAGGAGGTGGAAAGCTTCATGTTCCTCGGCGTACACATCACTGACAATCTGAATTGGTCCACCCACACAGACAGTGGGGTGAAGAAGGCGCAACAGCGGCTCTTCAACCTCAGGAGGCTGAAGAAATCTGGCTTGGCCCCTAATACCCTCAGAAACTTTTACAGATGCACAATTGAGAGCATTCTAACGGGCGTTATCACCGCCTGGTACGGCAACTGCACCGCCCGCAACTGCAGGGCTCTCCAGAGGGTGGTAAGGTCTGCCCAACGCATTACCAGGGGGCACACTGCCTGCCCTCCAGGACACCTACAGCACCTGATGTCACAGGACGGCCAAAAAGATCATCAAGGACATCAACCACCCGAGCCACGGCCTGTTCACCCCGCTATCATCCAGAAGGCGAGGTCAGTACAGGTGCATCAAAGCTGGGACAGAGAGATAGAAGCTGTTTTTCAATCTTAATGCCATCAGACTGTTAAATAGCCATCACTAGCCGGCTACCATCCGGCTACTCAACCCTGCACCTTAGAGGCTACTGCCCTATATACATAGACATGGAATCACTGGCCACTTTAATAATGGAACACTAGTCACTTTAATAATGTTTACATACTGCTTTACTTATTTCATATGTATATACTGTATTTAATTCTACTGTATTTAGTCAATGCCACTCGAACATTGATCATCCTAATATTTATATATTTCTTAATTCCATTCTTTACTTTTAGATTTGTGTATTTTTGTGAATTGTTAGATACTACTGCACTGTTGGAGCTTGGAACACAAGCATTTCGCTATACCTGCAATAACATCTTCTAAAAATGTATACGTGACCAATACATTTGATTTGATTTAAAGACTGTTGGAAAAACATTCCAGGTGAAGCTGGTTGAGAGAATGCCAAGAGTGTGCAAAGCTCTCATCAAGGCAAAGGGTGGCTACTTTAAAGAATCTAAAATATATTTGGATTTGTTTAACACTTTTTTGGTCACTACATTATTCCATATGTGTTATTTCATCGTTTTGATGTCTTCACTATTATTATGCAATGTAGAAAATAGTAAAAATATAGAAAAACCCAACTTTTGACTGGTACTGTACGTTCAACCTTTTGGCAGGTATCTGGCTCCAAACTATCACCATGAACACAAATAATTTGTACACAATACATCAATTGCCCCTTATTATAAGGGAAAATTCCATTAGAGGAACAGGGGGATCAAGGAAGGCACACAGGAATTCCAAACAGCACGGGAATTCTCACTGATGGGTGCAACAAATATAGCCTCTTCAAGGCACACCTCTAAATATGTTAATGAGCCAGAGATTCTTTCTCTGCCCACATCTCCCCACAATGCACCATAATTCACAGTATGCTGCTGTAAATATACAGCAAAAAATACTTTACTGTAAAAATGCTGTAATTTGCCATTGAGACCCCATGATGCATTGCTCTTTACAGTACTGTATTGTAATATAGAGTTACAGTAGCTTACTGTAAAAGTATTGCTGTGAATTTACAGCAATTTGTTACTGTAAAGATGAAATAAGTTATGATGAACTTCACAGGGTGGTGAAAGTGCACAGTGATGAGCTTGATTCTCCTTTCCAATAAATATCAAGGGTCTTATTCTGGTGACATGATGATCGATGCTTGACTGCCGTTTGACAAATACAAATATTCTCGCTCCTATCTAGAATAATCTCATCATGTAGACTAGCCTCCCGGGACTGTATCTGTGAGCTGTTGGCTGGAGTGCATGTGCCAAGACCAGAGTAAGCACATTTGCTATTTAACAAAACAGTTTTTGTGACAAAACTATTGGTAGAGTTGAAAATGTGATGGAAACATTTTGAACTCTCAATTTTTTATTCAGGAGATGAAAACTTAAGCAAAAAAGTACATTTTGGGTGCACTCATTTGCATATTTTCTTTATGTGGATTTGAGAATATTTGCATGAAAATTTGTCGCCAATTGGATGGAAACCTAGCTTGTGTAACAATATTTCCCAAATTTCACCTTCGTGAAATAGCAGAGCATAAGCGACATAAGCAGTCGCTTAGGGACCCCGGCCGCAAAATGTGTAGAATTGTAGAAAATGTGCTTTAAAACCACAACATCTTCTCTTTGCCCCGTGGCAAAATGCATCAAATTCCAGTAAATTTACTTTGAAACTGTATTTTTTTTTCACCGTCAAGACAGGGACCACTAAAATGTTTTACCTGCGAGGTGGGGGGGCCCCAAACCAAATCTGGCTTAGGGCCCCTAAAAAGCTAGGGCCAGCCCTGTGAAATAGAGATGAGGATGGGATGGTTAAAGGAAATATACCAGTCTATATGATGACACGGCTAACCTCTACGGGATCGGTATAATGCATGTTTTTTCTTTGTATTATTTTTACCAGATCTAATGTGTTATATTCTCCTACATTCATTTCACATGTCCACCAACTTCAACGTGTTTCCTTTCAAATGTTATCAAGGATATGCATATCCTTGCTTCAGGTCCTGAGCTATAGGCAGTTAGATTTGAGGATGTCATTTTAGGCACAAATTGAAAAAAGCGTTGGATCCTTAAGAGATTTTAAAGGAAATATATAGGCCTATATGTTTTTATTTAATCTCAAAACAGTGGGATAGTCATCTGACCATATTAGCAGGAGTGCCCAGTTAAAAAAAAAAAAAGATGTCAGAAACACTTGCGGAAGAATTTGAGCTCTAATATTAGTCTGCCATCATTGTTGACAACACACATGACAATAGTTTACGCAAATTATAATTGGGCATAAATCAATTCACCGAAGACCAAGTAATTGTTAGATTAGGCCTTCATGTTAGAGGACTTGCATAGACTTTTATATTGTGATTCAGAAACAGACTCCGTCTTTACACCACATAGGCCTACTCATACAGTCAAGTGTAGATACATCTGTTGTTAAATGCAGTAGGAAATCCACATTTTTGCAAGCATGTTAAGGAAGACTGGTATGAGGGCCGGGCTGATAATATTTCACATATTGGGAAAATTGCAAAACCCAGTGAAGCAATAAATTAGTAAGCCTATATCTGGCTAGAAATGCAATGTGTTTAATTTGTGTTTATCACTCATCTACATATTAATCCATAAATTAATTTATATCAAGATATACATGCATTATTTATAAAGGTGTTTATAAGTAGGTTATTATTCATTTATAGCTGGTTTATAATAATTGAATAAACATTTGTAACACTGGTTGAGATTGTGCATGTATTTGGTGCTTGCAGAGTAGTGACGTTTCAACCAGTTTTATAACTGTTTATTACAGATGTATAAACCACTCTTTAAGTTAAAAGTTAAAATAACTCTTTACAAATCCTTTTGTATTTTCAAATCATTTTTATGATAGGTCTATCATAATTCCATAGCCACCAAAATATTCAGATGTTTAGAGAGGGAATAAATACGTCTAGAGTGAATAGAAAGATCCAGCAAGTATTTATTTATACATTGTATCAATTTTATAATGATTACAATGTATCTGTTGTGCTACAGTAGCCTACTTGCTTGGTATGGTCCATAGACATTAAAACCAGGGTATGGATGATCATTTCTTCAGAGGGCGCCTTTTTCTCTTCGGAATCGCAACTTCATGACGTTTTGGGCAATCATGTGATTACACTCTGGTCGTTCCCAGGGTTCAGTGAGAGCTGTTTGCCCCACCCCATCTCTTCAACGCGATATATCTCAATGTACAATTCTCAGAGAAAATGGAAAAAAAATACTACAAAATACTTAAAAGAAACGAATCTATTCACATTTATTCAAGAGCAGATCTGGCCTTTACATTAAAAAAAAGAACTGTCATCGTTCTATAAATGATTAGGCTATATATTGCAGTATGTTCATATTATACACATATGGCCAGCCAGCCCATCTACCATACGAATTCAAAAGGGCTATAAAGCTTAGACTGACAGCATGCTCTACCCGCGAGAAACGGGAACATAACGGAGGATTTTCATAAATATACCTGAATCGGGGAAATTGTATTTATTGCATAAAAGAAGCCCTATTGGAGTCATTGTTTGCCCAGAAAAGCTTACCGATGTGAGGAGAAATACAATTTACAGCGGCAAAGAAAAAGACCGAGAGAAAGGCCTTTTTGATCTGGACAAACCCCAAAAGCAACCAACATCTGTGACGAGGAGGGAAAATAAATTAATATCATTGACTAAAACAGGATATAGTTGACACGGTTACGTTTTGTCCTGGATTTAAAATACATTCGGATGAAGAAGGAAGGGTTGGCGTAATGATCCACATACCGTAATTTTAGTGGAAATATTAATTTAGTAATTTTTTTATCCTCCTGTCTGCTCGGCCCGTCTCGCTGGGGTTGAGGACGGATTGCAAAATAAAAAGGGAAATACGCTTTGATGGAACAGCAAATGTTTTG
Organism: Salvelinus namaycush; assembly: GCF_016432855.1. Classification (NCBI taxonomy): domain Eukaryota; kingdom Metazoa; phylum Chordata; class Actinopteri; order Salmoniformes; family Salmonidae; genus Salvelinus; species Salvelinus namaycush. The sequence continues at coordinate 12,204,728 of NC_052326.1, read as the reverse complement.
AATGTCAGTAGTCAGAATTCTACCAGTGAAACCGATGATGGGTTCAAGAGGAGACATTTGCTAGAATTCAGTGTGGATTTCAGCTCCACTGCAAGACGTCGTGGGAATCCCGACTCGAGAGACCATTTATGTACATTGTAGCGCTGAAGAATCATATTCACGTTGAAATTAATATTGATGTCTTCATTGTGGATTGACAGTGAAAACCTTATAGGAATCAACCGTCTGAGAGGGCGGTCCGGGTATCTTCATTAGCACCACCACTCCGTTCTCCCTGAATGATCTATTGTAGCCTATAGATAATTAACATTAATATGTGATATAGGCTGCGTCTGTGGAGGCCTTGATCATCTACAGGTTACAGTGGTTTTATTCTGCAACTGGCAATATAAATGTCACCCATTTTGAGCAAGGTGCTTTTCTCCTGGGCCAATTTAGGAATCTAGAATTTTTGTATTATTATTAATCCCCCCCTTCCCCGAACCTTTTTATTGGGTTTTTGGGAAGATGGGTTGTCTGGGCAATAGTAAGACCGAAGACCAACATAATGAGGAGAAAGCACAGAGGGAAGCAAACAAAAAGATAGAGAAACAGCTTCAAAAAGACAAACAGATATACCGAGCAACTCACCGGCTCCTACTATTAGGTATGTTTCTGACATGTTTAAGTTATTGGTAAATTGTTCCCAGCCTTAGTTATTGTGGCATTTGAGGGTGGTAAACGTCTGACATTGTAAATGACCAATTTCTTAATTTGATTTTTTTTTTTTTTATGTAGGCCTATGTTCCTCCTAGGTAGGCCATTGCACAAAGACCATTACATTTGTTTTATTGTAATGGGTTTTACCTTTGGTTGTGCTGACATTTTCAATAGGAGTTTCTGTTCTTGGAACAGGCCTACCACTGTCAACACTTGTGTCCTGTCATTTTAAGCACTCTGCACAGCTGGACACGAAAAGCCAACAACACCATTGCACCCCTATTTGCAACAGTGTTTATTTTTCCAGAGCAGAATTGTTGCATGCGATTCTACCCGACTAGGGGAATTATTGCTTGTGGTGTCGGCCTAGCAATGTGTGTCTCTAGGACTGATTTCCCGAAGAGATTAGCCTATAAATAATAGGCATCAGGATTGTGCCGTTTTCATCATCACACACTACATTCTCCTTGAATTGCTTTTAATCGTAATTGTTGTGAATACCAGGACTGACTTAGTTGACACAAGGCCTAGGGTGACGCATTGCATCAAGTTGCTCCTACCTATGTAAAAACACTGTAAATACTCAAGTAACACATTGTATTATCATGTTACAGTACACAGTAATTGCTTTATAATTGTATAGTAATGGAGTTGTTCCTATTACGCAAGTACAGTATAACTATTGTGTGGGTTATAATGTTTGGAAGTGACAGCTACAATGCTGTGTTCTTTCACATAGACAGATGGTTAGTGTTTTCTCTAACTCTAGAAAACTTGATCAATCATGTAATACCAAAATATGACCTCCAAACTAAAAAAAAATTCTTTAATTGGGTTGATTTGGTAGGGCCCTCATCATCATTGGCATACATAAAAAATGGAATCATTAGGCCTAATAACAATAACAATGCAAACTTTGATTCCTCCAAGCATTGATTCCTGTCTGAAGTGACAATGACTAGGAACAACATTTTTTTTTTAAACCCATCAAAAACAACATTATTCATGCGCTGCAAGAATTAACTTTTGGATACATGAACTCAACAAAACAATGTTCCCCGTATGAAACAAAAATACAATTTCAAAGCTGCATACTTATTCAAATGCACTTTTATTTGTTGCTGCACAGTAATAGGGACCTAGGTATTTAAGACCCACAAAATCTGTAAAAAGGGGCTCAGGCCGAAGTTAGGATGTGGTCTGTTTTCCTTTCATTTAGCAAGTAGCATGTTGTTAGCACGAAGGAGCAGCGTTTGTTCTCTCTGTTCCATTATGGGTGGCGAATGACTGTTCCGAATATCCCAGAATATTCCCAGCATTCCATGCCCCGTGGTTAGTGGACAGTCATAACTAGGGCCAGGAGTTTCTCCTGACCATGTGGTCTGGCCTGGAACAACTCTGGGCCCTTAGTTGTAGGTTGTAACATGGTTGGAGACTGAAGTGATGTGTGATTTACATGCCTAGAATTTACCTCAATAGAATTGATATTGCCCTAAAGAGACCACTGTCAAGTGAGGTGTTTTTTAAACCTCCATCTTCCTCTTTTCTCTGTTTGCAGGTGCTGGTGAATCTGGGAAGAGCACGATAGTCAAACAGATGCGAATATTGCATGTGAATGGCTTCAATGCAGAGTAAGTATTGTTTTTCCCAATTTCATAAATCTTTGCAGAACCGTGTCAAGCACATATTATTTAGTCGGAGCCACTTGAAAGCCATAGGGGTCTTACTCCAGTTATATTACACAGATTTGAACTCTAAATTGGTAACCAATGTCCTAGGATTCTCAGGTTGATTATTCGCTCCGGGCTACAAATGCATTTTGTTTTGTGACTAACTTTTTATTTCGGGTTTACAGGTACAAAAGCAATCAAAGAAATGCATACAAAGATAACCCAAACCCACAATTGCGTCACATCCCAGAAACTATATGATTGTTTGTCGCCAGAGAGACTAGGTGTTAGTTATACCTACAGGTGAAACTCTGCTTGAGGTAATTGATCATATTTACAACGTTTATTGCTCTAAGAATTGCCAATTTTATAAACCGTTTATAAACAACAAGTGGTTGGTGAGCTCCAAAAAATACAACAGGTCCTTGAAGTTGTTTTTGAATAGTTTGAAATCACATGCATAGCTTACTCCTGCTCCGTTCGTGCTATTGCGTCTTTTATAGCAAATTATGAAGTTTTTGGTTTCACTCATTTCTTTTCATAGTCACTATAGCATGTGCTATAGTACGCCGACATCAATACTGTAGAACCTTAAGAGAAACTGAACTTTAGACACTGAAAACCTAAGAAAAACTGTAATTTGCCTCAGGCTTTTGTTTTCCCCAACAATATGAGTTCATGCAGGCTTCATTTCTGTGGATTCTCACTGCTCATGTACAAAATGATTCTGATCATTCCAGAACTATAATAATCAACGGTGTTTCCGCTGCAAAAATATGGAACATGAAAAAAATGAAAAAATGGTGACATGAGGTGGTTTCTGTGAGAAATACAGGCAGGGGACGGGTAGTGCAACCCTAGGTGGTGTTTACCCCAAGTTACCCTAATATTATATTCACTGTGTTTATGCACGTTTTTTGCTACATAAAATTCATCAATACAATGCTAACTAGTTAAAAGATCACATTTGGTATCTAGCTAATGATTAGCTCAATAAGGTAAATGCAGATAAGCAACCCAATGTTCCAGCCTATTTATTTATAGTCACTATACTGCTATCAGTTGGGCTTAGGGTTGGGCGATGTCAACCTTTGTCCTATCGTGATTAAGTACCCATAAAACATTGTGATATACAATGGTATCGCACCCTATTGTCCCCCCCCCCCCCCCCCCCCCCCCCCCCCAAAAAAAAGAATACAATTAAAATAAAGACAGCTAAAAAGGACCACTAGCATGAGCTCACATGCTATGGGAAGGACGAGAGGAATCATTCTATTTTGGAGCCAAATCTTTTTTAGTAGCCTATCCCTGATGTCGATTAAGGCAGCCCTCAGCACTTCTCTGATTCAGAGGGGTTGGGTTAAATGCGAAAGACACATTTCAGTTGAATGCACTCAGTTGTACAACTGAGTAGGTATCCCCCTTTCCCTTTCCTTTTTTAGTAGCCGATTGGAGATGTGTCACGAAAGACATGTATGTCTGTGTGTGCCTACGCGCAAGACGGCCTCGTTGGCTGTGCGTCGTGTGATGGGTTGTAAATCATCCAGGACCCGGCTGCAGAGCAGGCTACTCTGCTGTCCCCAGAACTGGATAATTATTCAATGATTGTTATTAAGCCTAGGCTTCTATGCATTGCTAATAATAGGCTATGGCAATAGGCCTACTCTACACATCGTTTCTCTCTTAAGCTTTGCTGTGATAGAGACTCGAATATAGACTCTGACTTTCAGAATTGTTCCAGTTACACACTTTACTAGAGTAGCCTATTTGGAAAATACTATTCATAACTTTAACTTGTCTTAATGCTTTTGATAGGCTATTTTAATGAGTAGGATTTGGCTTTTGTCCGTTTGGTTCTCAACAGCAAGGAGGAGGGACGCATGCATCATTCCTCTTATAATAGACTAAGCTTTGCTCAACTGTAAGGCTTGTTCAAACTACTCGTTCCATTTTTCTATCTTGCGATTCTTTGTTCTACTTCTCTCATTATTACCTTAGGCCTATCATGTTTTTAGGTTATTCAAAAACAACTTTACTTTCTGAGAACTCTGTTAGATAAATCCATTTTTTGATCATGAAGTAGCACTGCGAGAGGCGGCGGGAGAAAGCCAGCATGTATAAAAACTCGAGTCATATTCTTATCAAATGGAGAGAAAATACAAAATTAGTCTTTTAAAATAATTACACACCGGAGTGTCCCCTCTAAAAAATTCAAAAGGCTTCGGCTATATGGCCCAGATCATCCGGCATTGAGAGAGAGGGAAGACCAATATATTATCTGGCAGGACATTTTGCGCCGCTTTGGTGAAAATCTTAGCTTTGTCTACATTGTTCTCTTGCATTCTGTTTATTGTTTAGGTGAAATAGGTTATGCAGGCTATAGCAAAGGAATAGGCCCTGCTGTGGGCTGCCTGGTCAGTGCTTTAATGCGGGGTTCCAGTCAAGTTGAAAAACAGCGCCTTCAGAATGTATTAACACCTCTTGACTTTTTCCACATTTTGTTTTGTTACAACCTGAATTGAAAATGGATTAAATTGCGATTTTATGTCACTGGCCTACATACAATACCCCATCATGTCAAAATTGAATTTTTACAAATTTAATTTAAAAAATTAAACTTGAAATGTCTTGAGTCAATAAATATTCAACCCCTTTGTTATGGCAAGCCTAAATAAGTGCAGGAGTAAAAATAAGTTGCATGGACTCACTCTGTGTGCAGTAATAGGGTTTGATTTTTGAATGACTACCTCATCTCTGTACAACACACATACAATTACTGTATCTGTAAGGTCCCTCAGTCGAGCAGTGAGTTTCAAACACAGATTCAACCACAAAGACCAGGGAGGTTT